>NW_019945843.1:2238-5972 GCF_002910315.2 Salvelinus sp. IW2-2015 | reverse complement strand
CAATACATTTGAGATTTTCAAAGTAGCCACGCTTTGCTTGACGACAGCGTTAACCAATCGGGAGGCCCCGTGGGTAGTTATTCTAATGTCTTCAAACTTGCGTGTTTTGATGAATTACCATATTCTGAATGTGATTTCTGTCATTCTGAGCACCTGGGTGGATGCCCTAATCAGGTTACTCTGACACCGCTGGGTGACGCCCTAATCAGGTTACTCTGAGCACCGTGGGTGGATGCCCTAATCAGGTTACTCTGAGCACCGTGGGTGGACGCCCTAATCAGGTTACTCTGAGCACCGTGGGTGGACGCCCTAATCAGGTTACTCTGAGCACCGTGGGTGACGCCCTAATCAGGTGACTCTGATCACCGTGGGTGGACGCCCTAATCAGTTACATCTGAGCACCGTGGGTGGACGCCCTAATCAGGTTACTCTGAGCACCGTGGTGGGACGCCCTAACCAGGTTACTCTGAGCACCGTGGGTGGACGCCCTAACCAGGTTACTCTGAGCACCGTGGGTGGACGCCCTAACCAGGTTACTCTGAGCACCGTGGGTGGACGCCCTAATCAGGTTACTCTGAGCACCGTGGGTGGACGCCCTAACCAGGTTACTCTGAGCACCGTGGGTGGACACCCTAACCAGGTTACTCTGAGCACGTCGGTGGACGCCATAATCAGGTTACTCTGAGCACCGTGGGTGGACGCCTAATCAGGTTACTCTGAGCACCGTGGGTGGATCGCCCTAATCAGGTTACTCTGAGCACCGTGGGTGGAACGCCCTAATCAGGTTACTCTGAGCACCGTGGGTGGATGCCCTAATCAGGTTACTTGAGCACCGTGGGTGGATGCCCTAATCAGGTTACTCTGAGCACCGTGGGTGGACGCCCTAATCAGGTTACTCTGAGCACCGTGGGTGGACGCCCTAATCAGGTTACTCTGAGCACCGTGGGTGGACGCCCTAACCAGGTTACACACCCAGTGGATAAGGGTCCTGTTACACTTCCTCAAATGTCCTGTAAATTATAATGTTGCCGATCAAGCAGCGTATGGAGAACGCTGTGCTGTGCCTGTCGTACACAGCTACTGTAAGATATTCACTAAACTAACTGTAATCACTCTGGATAATGCTGTGTTTTTGCTGCAGGCACTGGCTGGTGATCACTGAGGATGGTCATTTCGTGACGGCAGACAGGAGCCTCGCCTTGTTCGGTGTCTCTGACCAGCGAGGGGGGGCAGACGTGTCTGAACGGACCAGACATGGAGGAGCTCAGGTTCCCCCTACTGCAGCCCGACAACCCTGTCATCGACTGCAGGTATGTGGTACTAATGACATTCCACTGGCTTTAGTAATGCCAGAGTGTCTTTGTATGCGGATGACTCAACACTATACACGTCAGCTACTACAGAGACTGAAATGACTGCAACACTCAACAAAGGCTGGCAGTTAGTTTCAGAGTGGTGGCAAGGAATAAATTTGTCCTAAAATATTTAAAAACTAAAAAGCATTGTATTTGGGACAAATCATTCACTAAACCTTAAACTTCAACTAAATCTTGTAATGAATATGTGGAAAATTGAGCAATTTGAGGTGACTAAACTGCTTGGGGGTAACCCGGGATTGTAAACTTTATGGTCGAAACATATTGATACAACAGTAGCTAAAAAACTCTTCTGTCTGTGTCAGCAGGAAGTGTCTAAACTCTTCTGTCTGTGTCCCAGAGTGTTTAGCACTGACATCCAGGGCAGGGACTGTGGAGACGAGGCGTCTAGCTGGCTGACCCGTTACCTGGGGGCAGGTAAAACCTATCGCCTGGTGCACTTTGAACCCCACATGACACACAGGAGATCAGCGGACTGCGAGTCTCTCTTTCCTCGCAATGAAAAGGTAACAGCTCAGTTGGTGGATAGATTTGAATATATTTGATCATTCAAAGTAGGCTGCTCCAGCCAGAGAGAAAATTGTATTCTATCCTTGATCACTTTAATGTTTGCAAAGGTTTGTTTCCGTTGTGGTCCTCTTATTACCTTATCACCTTATGACCTTAGTTGATGGGTTTGATTAACATAGTAAAGTTATGCTTATTCCACACTTGCATTTCCTCCCTTTTAAAAAAAAGAGGACTTCTAACCTCAGTGGGACTTCAATACAGGACTAAGTTCAATACTACATCGGGTCTGACGCTCGTCGGATGTGACAGGGCTTTTGAAACTATCACGGATAACAAATGGAAACCCAGCCGCGAGCTGCCAAGTCACGCGAGCCTATCAGACGAGCTAAATTCCTTCTGTATTCGCTTCGAAGCAAGAAACACTGGAACCATGCATGAGAGCACCAGCTGTTCCGGACGACTCTGTGATCTTGCTCTCTGTAGCCGATGTGAGTGAAACCTTTAAACAGATTAACATTCACAAGGCCGCGGGGCCAGATGGATTAGCAGGTGGCGTACTCAGAACATACGCTGACCAGATGTCAAGTGTCTTCACTGACATGTTCAACCTCTACCTGACCCAGTCTGTAATACCAACGTGTTTCAAGCAGACCACCATAGTCCCTGTGTACAAGAACACGAAGGTAACCTGCCTAAATGACTATCGCCCCGTAGCACTCACGTCTGTAGCCATGAAGTGCTTTGAAAGGCTGGTCATGGATCACATCAACACCATTATTCCAGAAACCCTAGACCCACTCCAATTTGCATACCACCCCAACAGATCCACAGATGACGGGATCTCAATTGCACTCCACACTGCCCTCCCCCACCTGGACAAAAGGAACACCTATGTGAGAATGCTGTTCATTGACTACAGCTCAGCGTTCAACACCATAGTACCCTCAAAGCTCATCACTAATCTCAGGACCTGAACACCTCCCTCTGAAACTGGATCCTGGACTTCCTGACGGGCCGCCCCGAGGTGGTGAGGGTAGGCAACAACACATCTGCCACGCTGACCCTCAACACGAGAACCTCATGGGTGTGTGCTTAGTCCCCTCCTCTACTCCTTGTTCACTCACGACTGAGTGACCACATCACTAAGGAATTAACATGGTCCACACACACCAATACAGTCATGAAGAAGACACAAAAACACCTTTCCCCCTCAATATTGCGGACGTTACTACTTTACAGGAGCGGCATTTGAACGTAAAAAAATAAACATTTGATCAAAATGTGCCTCACTAACAAACCTGTATGTAATCTGTACATATAAATAAAATGTGAAATCACTAAGCTGTTTAGACACAGAGAAAATACAGAATCTTGCCTAGCTGTGATTGGTTGAGATAATAAGGGGGCTGGGACATTCAGGAGAAAGAGTGTCCATTCTGTCACTCAAAGCTTCTCTGTCAAATGGCACTTCCTGGTCTCTGTTACCGTGGATATTTGAAAGATCCATCTGATTTACTGAACTAAAGCTTCTCAAAGCATGTTATGATATAGGCCTAGATCTAGACAGTATTTTTACCTTTGTGTTTGTTTACTTCTTTTTTAAATATAGTTGTAGGCTACTACCTTTTTAGCGCTTGAAGTTAATAAAGTATTTTATTGTTGAAATCTTTTTTCTTTTTTTTAGCACTACCTCACATCTTTAGCACTTCCCTTTCCCACTTCCCTTTCCCACTTCCCTTTCCCACTTCCCACTTCCCATTCCCACTTCCCTTTCCCACTTCCCTTTCCCACTTCCCTTTCCCACTTCCCATTCCCACTTCTCATTCCCACTTCCCTTTCCCACTTCCC
>NW_019945843.1:0-1398 GCF_002910315.2 Salvelinus sp. IW2-2015 | reverse complement strand
CACTTCCCATTCCCACTTCCCATTCCCACTTCCCTTTCCCACTTCCCATTCCCACTTCCCATTCGCACTTCCCATTCCCACTTCCCTTTCCCACTTCCCATTCGCACTTCCCTTTCCCACTTCCCTTTCCCACTTCCCATTCCCACTTCCCTTTCCCACTTCCCATTCCCACCTCCCATTCCCACCTCCCATTCCCACTTCCCATTCGCTTGTGTTCCAATGTGTTGTTTCTTTAAGAGACTGGTGGATCTAAGGCTTTAAAGGGTACGGACGATGCCATGAGCAGACAGATCCGTCAGCCGTCTGTGTGACGATGCTAAATGGGCGTAAACAAAGAAAAGCACAAGCTGTTCAATGTGAAAGATGACCTTTTATTATACAACAATAGGCCATTTTAATACTGTAAATGGTTTAATGGGGTAACTTGGTGAGATAATGTTCAGAGAATCAATTTTTTTGCAATTTGGTGAAAGTATTCCTTTTTGTAAATATGTTTCCCAGGGATTAATGTAGAGCAAGTGTTGAAAATCACAGTAAAATGTTTGAATGCCTTTTTTGTCCTGAATTAGATTCTAAGTGTATAAACATTTTTAAAGCTGCGTTACTTTCCCATGTCTCCTCCATCTACAGTATATGATACGTCATATAGAAACTCTGAGTGTGTACTTTTATCCAATGTAACATAAAGACTGAAAAGAGACGGGGGGTCACAAATAATATTTGATTGATTTGACTTCCTGGATAAGAAAAGTTTAAATAAAGTAGTTTTCTAAACACACACCTATAATGTCACCTGTATTGACCTGTATTCACCTGTATTCACCTATAATGCCACCTGTATTCACAGGTATTCTCTACATGATTAAAGAAACACACCTTTTTACGATATAAATAAGAACTACTTCATGACTGTAAATTGTTTTGTTATTTATTTTCCTGATCTTTTGGAGTTAAAGCGTGTGTACCAAACGACTGACTTCAGAAGTTATGGAGGTCTTCATTTGTTTTCACTCCATGTGAGTCTGGGTTGAACAACACAAAGTGCAGCAATATCCTAATTGTTGTGTGACTCTGTATCTGCCACAGGTAGGATCTGAACCCTGGTCTCCCAGTCAGGAAACCAACCCACGTAACCATTAGGCCAAGAGGAAATTCTCTTTTTAGGTCAAGGGTGACACTGAATTTTAAGTCACAGGCTGGGCTTATCTCATCATGAGAGCCTGTCCGACTTACCTCAGCTACATCCCACGGTTGTGTACCCCGACCTTGGCCCTGTCATGTTGTTGTCTAGATAGTGTACCCCGACCTTGGCCCTGTCATGTTGTTGTCTAGATAGTGTACCCTGACCTTGGCCCTGTCATGTTGTTGTCTAGATAGTGTACCCTGACCTTGGCCCTG
>NW_019945842.1:34994-38543 GCF_002910315.2 Salvelinus sp. IW2-2015 | reverse complement strand
TCATATCCTCGGTGATCTTGATGAATAATTCTCACTCTTTGTTTGTTGGAAATATTATACTACATTCTAATTCAATTCTCATTTTATCTAACATTATTTATAATAAGTTACCTTCTTATTCTTGCTAAGTTAAGTTTACGAACTGTTCTTTATTTTGTGCCATCCAAGTATCTGTTGTACAGATGTCTCGCTCTTACCAGCGTGGAAGCAGAAGGTCGGAAGGTTTTTTAACACTAAGATCTGCAAGGATCAGTCGTCACATTAGAGTGCTCCATGCCTTTATCTCTGCTCATGACTTACTTTATTCACGATATCTCGCGTCACTCGTCTGTGTTCTTCCACTCTCTTCCCAAACCCCATGATACATCACGTATCTCGATACCCCACTGAGCGTGAAGTAATGCTATGTTCTCTATCTCCCATGCTCTCTCTCCCATGCTCCTCTCTCCCATCCTTCTCTCTCTCTCTCTCTCTTCTTCTCTCTCTCCGTCTTTACTTCTCTCATCTCCTCCTCTCTCTCTCTTCTCTTCTCTCTCTGTTCTCTTTTAATACTCTCTCTCTCTCCGTCTCTCTCCTGTCTCTCTAGGTGTGAACCTGCTGGTGGGGACAGAGCATGGTTTGATTTGCTTGACCGTAGCGGTAGGGGGAAAGGTCTATAACTAATAACAGGAGACGCTTCCTACAGATGGATGTCCTGGAGGGAGTTAATGTCCTGGTTACTATATCAGGTAATTACGCGGACTGACGCAGGTCAGGACATTACATAACCGCAGACATGACCACAGAGGGAGAAACTTGCTCTGTTAGTTTAAAGAATGGCTGTGAAATTGTTTTGATTACTCTGATGAGACACCGTTTATAAGAACTCTTGTTCTGATAAAGAGACATCTCTGTTCTTCTGATAGATACTCTCTGTCTGTAGATATCTCTGTTTCTCTCTCTCTTTCCTCTCTCCTGTCCTCTCTCTCTCCTCCCTCCAATCTTCTCCCCCTCCAGGGAAGAAGAATACAGCCTGCGAGTGGTACTACCTGTCCTGGCTGAGGAAATCAGGATACTCCACAACCCTGCTCTCGACTGGCTGAGGTGGAAAGAAGAAAGCCAGGGTTGGGTATGGTAGGAGAGCTGGAGGGTCTGCGGTACATTACAAGTCGGGGTACGCCGCCCGGGGAACTCTTTCTATCTCGCTCTCTTCGTCGCTCTGTGTGTGTGTGTGTGTGTGTGTGTGTGGTGTGTGTGTGTGGTGTGTGTGTTTGTGTGTGAGACGGACCTCCTTTTGTGTGTGTTTTGCCATCTATTCTGTGGTTTGTTGCCGTCTCTTCTGTGTGTGTTATTGACTCTCTTGTGTGTGTGTTATTGACTCTCTCTGTGTGTGTTGTTGACTCTCTTCTGTGTGTGTTGTTTCCAGTAAAGTACGAGAGGATCAAGTTCCTGGTGATCGCTCAGAAGAACGCAGTGGAGATCTATGCCTGGGCCCCCAAACCCTACCACAAGTTCATGGCCTTCAAGGTAACTGACACACCGGGTTGAGATGTGATGTTGTAGTTAGGTAGACATCTTGGAAGTACAGGGACTCCTTGAGAGAAAATGTTGCACCGTTGTCTGTGACAATACTATGGGGTTTGTCACGTTGTTTGATACTAGTTACTCTGGGGTCAATAGTAACACCTTTCTCTCTCTCCCCCCACCTCTTAGTCGTTCACTGACCTGCAGCACCGCCCRCAGCTGGTTGACCTGACGGTGGAGGAGGGGCAGAGGTTAAAGGTCATCTACGGCTCCAGCCTGGGCTTCCATGTCATCGACGTCGACTCTGGCAACCCTTACGACATCTACGTSCCCTCACACGTACGTCTGTGTGTGGTGTGATATGTAGTTATTCTTCCTGACTGGCAGGGAGATYGCCAGTAGATAACCATTATCTCTCTGTCTGTCTATAGATTCAGACCCAGGTGACTCCCCATGCCATCGTGATTCTTCCTAAGACAGACGGAATGGAGATGTTGTTGTGTTATGAAGATGAGGGAGTGTACGTCAATACCTACGGACGCATCACTAAAGACGTCGTGCTGCAGTGGGGAGAGATGCCTACTTCTGTTGGTGAGTGTGGTGTGGGTGTGTGTGTGTTGGTGTGGGTGTGTGTGTGGCTCAGCTTTGTTTTAGGCCTGTGGGAACTTGTTTAGGTTCGTGTAAAGTTTAATCAGATTCAATCTCAACTCTGTTGTGTTCTTTCTGTCTCATGCTCTCTCCTTCTGTTTCTTTCCCTCTTTATCTCTCTCTCTTTCTCTCTTTCTCTTTTTATCTCTCTCTCGTTCTCCCTTTATCTCTCTCTCTTTCTCTCTTTCTCTCTCTCTTTCTCTCTTTKTCTCTCTCTCTTTCTCTCTTTATCTCTCTCTCTTTCTATCTTTATCTCTATCTCTTTGTCTCTTTCTCTCTCTTTCTGTTTCTTTCCCTCTCTCTTTCTATCCTTACTCCTCCAGCCTATATCCACTCTAGCCAGATCATGGGCTGGGGGGAGAAGGCCATAGAGATCAGGTCTGTGGAGACATAGAGATCAAGTCTGGTGAGACAGGACACCTGGACGGGTCTTCATGCACAAGAGAGCCCAGAGACTCAAGTTCCTGTGTGAGAGGAATGACAAGGTAAAGAACATGCGCGGACACACACACATTCATTCTCTATGCCTGCAAACAATCATGTCTTCTAATGCTGTTGTGTGTGTTGTGTGTGTGTGTTGTGTGTATGTCTAGGTGTTCTTGCGTCGGTGAGGTCTGGAGGCAGCAGTCAGGTCTTCTTCATGACCCTCAACCGTAGCTCCATGATGAACTGGTGGTGAAACTAACTCCTCCCACTGTCTTCCCATTGGCCTGCTCAGCTGTCCATCACGGCCAAAGCTAATTTCATAAGCAATTAAAACAATGGTCCAAGAGAATCAAATCGCACCTGAATCAAACAAGTGAATTGAAAAATAGGAGTCCAACACTGAATCAATCGAACGCTGAGAGAATCAAATATCAAATCAGTGTGAAAGAATTGAATTGTAAATGAATCAAGCTCTGAGAAAATCAAACTTGAAGACATTGAAACACTGAGAGACTACAACACTGTAACAGACTTAAGACTATAAAGATTCAAATAATAAAAAGATACATGACTATAAGAAGAGGAGTCTGAAGGTAGAGGTGTTTGGATCAACGGAGGCGTGTTTCCCGGTTTTCCAAGATCTCGACTACCGTCTGTGGAGATGAACCGTACTTCCGGATCCTAATCTTTCTTTCTCTCCTCCCTTCACCTTTCACTTCCCCTCTCTCTCTCGACCACTCCACCCTCTTCTCTAAAATATCGGCTATGTCCCTTTAAAACAAAATCACACGCCTCTGTCTCCCTCCTCTTCTTCCTCCCATCCCTCTTCCCTCCTCCCTTCCCTCTCTCACTCTCCTTCCCTCTTCTCCTCCCATCCCTCTTCCTCCTCTCTCCCATCTCCTCTCTCTCCTCCCATCCCTCTTCTCCTCCCATCCTCTTCTCCTCCCATCCCTCTTCTCCTCCCATCCCTCT
>NW_019945842.1:29593-34969 GCF_002910315.2 Salvelinus sp. IW2-2015 | reverse complement strand
AGAACAGACACCTGGACGGGTCTTCATGCACAAGAGAGCCCAGAGACTCAAGTTCCTGTGTGAGAGGAATGACAAAGTAAAGAACATGCGCGGACACACACACATTCATATTCTCTATGCCTGCAACAATCATGTTCTTCTAATGCTGTTTGTGTGTGTGTGTGTGTGTGTGTGTGTATGTCTAGGTGTTCTTTGCGTCGGTGAGGTCTGGAGGCACAGTCAGGTCTTCTTCATGACCCTCAACCGTAGCTCCATGATGAACTGGTGAAACTAACTCCTCCCACTGTCTTCCCATTGGCCTGCTCAGCTGTCCATCACGGCCAAAGCTAATTTCATAACCAATTAAACAATGGTCCAAGAGAATCAAATCGCACCCTGAATCAAACAAGTGAATTGAAAAATAGGAGTCCAACACTGAATCAATCGAACGCTGAGAGAATCAATATCAAATTCTCCTCCTTCCCTCTTCTCCTCCCATCCCTCTTCTCCTCCCATCCCTCTTCTCCTCCCATTCCTCTTCTCCTCCCATCCCTCTTCTCCTCCCATCCCTCTTCTCCTCCCATCCCTCTCTCCACTCTGAAGTCTTTCAATTCTCAAGGTGCTGCATCAGATAAACTGTAATGTTATAAAATAAAATAATAACATTCTGCTGTTTACTAGAAATATGCTTTCATTCTGTCTTTTAAATAACACATTGTTCAAGTTTTGTTTCTTGTCTATTTCGGTACTTTAAAATGACTTTTGAAATGTAATGTTTAAGAGCTTGATAACTTGCACAGCACACGGCTAGTTTCTGTCGTTCAGTTTGTGTCTTTTATTTTATGCTGAAATGCCAGAGAAAAACCTAATTCAACTGAGAATCATTTGAGAATTGTCTGAGAATGAACCACTCTGTGTRTGTCTGTCTTATCTGTCTCTGTGTGTAAAGAATGATTGTGTAAAGCTGTGTACCACCTGATTGGTCTGGTCTGATTGTGACTCCTTCCTGTTTGTACAGTGCCTAGCATGATGAAGCCAACTGATTTATCTACCGTTGTTTTGTTCACGCTTTTCTGTGTCTTTACCATTTTATTTGAACACTTTGGTAGCATCTTGTCTTTAGATTAAACTAGATCATTTCATCTTTAACAACTTAATGTATAAAAAATAAAATAATGTTTAAGAGCTTTTATGAAATACATTAGCATTTCTGAAAACAAAGACGAGAACATCTGAAGCTGTTGTCCTTAATGAAATGCTGTAGAACTCCATTACCCAGAATGCAACGGTTCTGTAAGGTGTGAGTGGGTCATAGATGCATATTTAGTGACTACAAACACATTCATCCAAAAAACATTACATTCACCGAGACCCACTCCCTCAAATTACAAACAAGTGTAGGGGGCGACACTTTTGTCCGGAAATTAAACTTCCAGACTGCTCATTTAAATGTCATGCTTAAATTACTGTTATGGAGGCAGGTTGCTTTTAGGAATGTTAGCAATAAAGAGCTGTGCTGATTGAACTAGTGTATGTGTGTGGTGTGTGTGGTGTGTGTATGTGTGTGTGAGAGGTGTTGGGTGTATCATCTCTCTCTATCTGGTGAACAGACTGCTGATCACTACTGTTGGACTCTGTCTTTAAAAGAAAAACTCTAGACTCTTTGTTTCTGAACGACAAACTCATCACTAATGTTTTTGGTTTCTGTTTTGTAAAACAGAAAAATAAATGATACTAGAACATTATTCCTTTTTTAAAAACGTATTTTTGTTTAGATTCTGTGTTGTGTGTGTAGGGGTGTGTGTGTGTAGGGGGTGTGTGTGTAGGGGTTGCAGTGTAAGTTATCAGCTGAGGCCACCGACCCTCAGACTTTGTCCCTGTAGAAGGTATATCATTAACTCTACCTAATACTGTCCCTCCCTGTGTGTGTTGTGTGTGTGTGTGTGTGGTGTGTGTGTGTGTGTGTGTGTGTGTGTGTGTGTTGTGTGTGTGTGGTGTGTGTGTGGTGTTGTGTGTGTGTGTGTGTGTGGTGTGTGTTATATACTTCCCCTCATTAGAGCCAATGTGCTGAGCTCAGGATGACCAGGTGTGTGTGTGAACAG
This sequence comes from Salvelinus sp. IW2-2015, assembly GCF_002910315.2. NCBI lineage: Eukaryota > Metazoa > Chordata > Actinopteri > Salmoniformes > Salmonidae > Salvelinus > Salvelinus sp. IW2-2015. The sequence continues at coordinate 32,888 of NW_019945842.1, read as the reverse complement.
TGGACACCAGCCCAGAGACTGTGTACGTGTGTGTGTTCACTATCACAGAGTTTAACACCATGAAAACAGGGTGACAAACACAGCCTAAGACAGTGTGTTAGGCACCATGTGTGATGTTAATGATGTTAATGACATGAATGATAAACGGCCACCAGTAAGGTGTAACAGATAGAGAGGTGCTTTGCTCCGGTGTGTCTTTCTGTCCCTGCTGTGTGTATGTGGAGATGAGTGCATGGACACAGCGTGATCCCAGCGATTGATGATTACCCTGCTGTGTGTGTGATCAGGTCGTGTTGTTGAGCTGGTGTCGAGACCTGAACCCGTCATGGAGTCGGGAAAGGTAAGATCTCCGTACACTTTTACACACTCTAGCTCTCACACAACACCACGCTCGTTTTGAGGTATCTAATCCATTTACTAACAAACGTTGAGAGCCAAGCTGTTGTTTTTTAATATAGTAAAAGTTCCTACTGTTCAATACTGACTGACCGATGCTCTGTAGCTGCACACAAGGACAGGAGTGTATGTGTGTGTGTGTGTGAGAGTGTGTGTGTGCATCGTGTGTGCATCGTGTCATGATTAAATTGAGGGGAGAGTACCATTGATTTGACAGTTCATTTGTTGATGGCATGAGAGAGCTGGTTATATCAGTGATCCTATCTGTTTTTTAGTTCTGACAGAAACACATCTGTAAACAGGAACAGCAGCAAGCAGTATGTGTTTATTCCATCATTGACACACCTTTATTACTTTGTTAGGGGCAAGCAGCTTTAATATTACAGACAGATTGTAGCTTCTATATCTGTAATTGTCTGCATCATTTCCAATCCCCCATATACAGTGGGGAGAACAAGATTTGATACACTGCCGATTTTGCAGGTTTTCCTACTTACAAAGCATGTAGAGGTCTGTAATTTTTATCATAGGTACACTCAACTGTGAGAAAATCCAGAAAATCACATTGTATGATTTTTAAGTAATTAATTGCATTTTTTGCATGACATAAGTATTTGATACATCAGAAAAAGCAGAACTTAATACAGAGATCAACGTTTCCTGTAGTTCTGACCAGTTTGCAACAACTGCAGCAGGGATTTTGGCCCACTCCTCCATACAGACCTTCTCCAGATCCTTCAGGTTTCGGGGCTGTCGCTGGGCAATACGGACTTTCAGCTCCCTCCAAGATTTTCTATTGGGTTCAGGTCTGGAGACTGGCTAGGCTCCACTCCCCACTGTATATATTTTTTGTAAATATAGATTATTTTAAATATATATATTTTCAAAATATATTTCCTTTATTATTTTCCCCTAACCTATCACCCCTCCCCTAATTGGAGTAAACTAATTAATTTTTTTATTTTTTTTATTTCACTTTTATTTAACCAGGTAGGCTAGTTGAGAACAAGTTCTCATTTGCAACTGCGACCTGGCCAAGATAAAGCATAGCAGTGTGAACAGACAACACAGAGTTACACATGGAGTAAACAATAAACAAGTCAATAACATGGTAGAAAAAAAGAGAATCTATATACAATGTGTGCAAAAGGCATGAGGTAGGCAATAAATCGATAATTACAATTTAGCAGATTAACACTGGAGTGATAAATCATCAGATGACATGTGCAAGAAGAGATACTGTGTGCAAAAGAGCAGAAAAGTAAATAAATAAAGCAGTATGGGGTGAGGTAGGTAAATTGGGTGGGTAGTTTACAGATGGACTATGTACAGCTGCAGCGATCGGTTAGCTGCTCGGATAGCAGATTTTTAAAGTTGTTGAGGGAGATAAAAGTCTCCAACTTCAGAGATTTTTGCAATTCGTTCCAGTCGCAGGCAGCAGAGAACTGGAAGGAAAGGCGTCCAAATGAGGTTTTGGCTTTAGGGATGATCAGTGAGATACACTCTGCTGGAGCGCGTGCTGCGGGTGGTGTAGCCATCGTGACCAGTGAACTGAGTAGGCGGCACTTTACCTAGCATAGCCTTGTAGATGACCTGGAGCCAGTGGGTCTGACGACGAACATGTAGCGAGGGCCACCGATAGGGCATACAGGTCGCAGTGGTGGGTCGTATAAGGTGCTTTAGTAACAAAACGAATGGCACTGTGATAAACTGCATCCATTTTGCTGAGTAGAGTATTGGAAGCTATTTTGTAGATGACATCGCCGAAGTCGAGGATCGGTAGGATAGTCAGTTTTACTAGGGTAAGTTTGGCGGCGTGAGTGAAGGAGGCTTTGTTGCGGAATAGAAAGCCGATTCTTGATTTGATTTTGGATTGGACAACAACACTTTGGCTTCTACTTCTATACTACATACATTTCACAGACAGTATATTTTACATGAGTTATCTTTTGTTTTTAGTCCCAGCCTTCAGATACAGTACCCTCAACCCCTCCCATCTATCTCTGAAGAACATCCAGTTTGGATTTCTAGCTGCCGTAGATTTTCCGCTGTGTGATGTTTCACAAAAGCTCTGAACATTCCTATTCTCATAGTTTCTACAGATTGTAAATGAAAGATAAACACCTTTGATAAGAGTATTATTATATTATTGATCGATTGACTATGACTTATCAAATCACCCAGCAGTGCTATTTGCAGAGTTAGCTCCAAGTAAATGTAGCAATTGTTTAGCCATTCCTGAACCTGCGACCAGAAACAAGCTACATACAGTATGGGCAGTACAAGAACAAGTGAGATGATTTGATTCTGTCTCTTCACAGCAAAATCTGCAGAGCTGGGATGGTCGTATCCCAATATACAGTATATAACATTCTACTGGTTGCAAGAATTTTCTATTATCATTTAAATGAAACAACTCTACGTCGTGTGTCTCAGTTCATAGACCATGTGCCATGGAATTGGTACATCCAACTATTTTGCAACCTGTATGGAGCCGCGGTCAACATTTTGGTCCTCAAGTAAAACTGATGTACAGTTGAAGTCGGATGTTTACATACACCTTAGCCAAATACATTTAAACTCAGTTTGTCACAATTCCTGACATTTAATCCTAATAAAAATTCCCTGTCTAAAGTCAGTTAGGATCACCACTTCATTTTAAGAATGTGAAATGTCAGAATAATAGTAGAGAGAATGATTTATTTCAGCTTTTATTTCTTTCATCACATTCCCAGTGTGCCAGAAGTTTACATACACTCAATTAGTATTTAGTAGCATTGCCTTTAAATTGTTTAACTCGGGTCAAACGTTTCGGCTAGCCTTCCACAAGCTTCCCACAATAAGTTGGGTGAATTTTGGCCCATTCCTCCTGACAGAGCTGGTGTAACTGAGTCAGGTT
>NW_019945842.1:20397-22513 GCF_002910315.2 Salvelinus sp. IW2-2015 | reverse complement strand
AGTTTGTTAACAAGACATTTGTGGAGTGGTTGAAAAATGAGTTTTAATGACTCCAACCTAAGTGTATGTAAACGTCCAACTTCAACTGTATTTTTGTATTCATTACAGTTTTTTTTGTTTCCAATTTTGGTCTTTAATGCAGGGCCAACAAACAAGTTCCCTACCTTCTCCCTACCTTTCCACTTGCCTCCTCCATTTTTGCGGTAATGCTGCAGTCAGTCGGTTGTAATTTTGGACAGAGCAGAAATGTCCATATATTTTTATTAACAGCATGTGTCACACACCTAATTCAACTAGTCACCTAAATATCAAGCCCTTGATTAGTTGAATCAGGAAACAGTAACACTGAGTAATGTGCAGATGTTCTGTTGCTCTGTTATAATCAGTATTTTACAGCAGGTGGGACTGCATGGTGCATTGAACTGGTTCCCTGCACACTAGCTCAGCACATTACAGGCACCTTTTCATATCTGTGTGTCCTACAGCAGCTGACAGGCACTCTAGCCCTAGCAGTGTTTTCAGCAGTCTTGGGTTCTCTACAGTACGGATACAGCCTGGGCGTCATCAATGCGCCACAGAAGGTACACACACACACTGTTTATTTTAGTAATGAGTAAACAGCAAGTACTATTATAAACCTTTACTTTGTTTCCTAGGTGATCGAGCAGCATTATGGGCGGTCCCTGGGGGTGCTCCCTGAGGAGCCTCTCCTCCTATCAGAGAACGGTACAGGGACAGAGAAGCAGGAAGTGCATCCCTCTGTGGTCATGTATTGGTCTCTGTCTGTGTCGATCTTCTCCATCGGGGGCGTGGTGTCGTCCTTCCTGGTGGGCTTCATTGGAGACCTGAGAGGAAGGTGTGTGTGTGAGCATCCGAACCTCCCTCTTCCTCTATCTGTCTCAAGACGAAACTGAACGCGCTTGTGTGACTGACAGGGTTTGAAGTCGGGTCGTCTGCATGCCACAAGACTGTGTTAGCCCACTGAGCTAATGCCTATGCTGTCTGTGCAGGGTGAAGGGCATGTTGATGGTGAATGTGTTAGCAGTAATAGCAGGACTACTGATGGTGATGGCTAAGATGTGGAAACCCCACGTCATGGTCATCGCTGGACGATGTGTCATGGGATTCTACTGTGGTGAGTAATCAATACATGAAGTCACACACTACAGCACATCAGGAAGGAAGTGTTTGGACCAGCTCTGTCCACTACATTCTTATCACTACAAGTGTGAACAAGGCTGGTACTGACGCTCTCTTCTCCCCCCTCCATCTCTCTCTCACTCTCAATTAAATTCAAGGGCTTTATTGGCATGGGAAACATATGTTAACATTGCCAAAGCAAGTGAAGTAGATAATAAACAAAGGTGAAATAAACAATAAAAATGAACAGTAAACATTACACATACAAAAGTTCCAAAATAATAAAGACATTTCAAATGTCATATTACGTGCAAATAGTTAAAGTACAAGAAGGAAAATAAATAAACATAAATATGGGATGTATTTACAATGGTGTTTGTTCTTCACAGGTTGCCCTTTTCTTGTGGCAGCAGGTCACAAATCTTGCCGCTGTGATTGCACACATCACATTGGGCAGGAGGTTAGGAAGTGCAGCTCAGTTTCCACCTCATTTTGTGGGCAGTGTGCACATAGCCTGTCTTCTCTTGAGAGCCAGGTTTGCCTAAGGCAACATTTCTCAAAAGCAAGGCTATGTTCACCGAGTCTGTACATAGTCAAAGCTTACCTTAGGTTTGGGTCAGTCACAGTGGTCAGGTATTCTGCCACTGTGTGCTCTCTGTTTAGGGCCAAATAGCATTCTAGTTTGCTTAGTTTTTTTGTTAAGTCTTTCCAATGTGTCAAGTAATTATCTTTTTGTTTACTCTTGATTTGGTTGGGTCTAATTGTGTTGCTGTCCTGGGGCTCTGTGGCGTCTGTTTGTGAACAGAGCCCCAGGACCAGCTTGCTTAGGGGACTCTTCTCCAGGTTCATCTCTCTGTAGGGGATGGCTTTGTTATGGAAGGTTTGGGAATCATTTCCTTTTAGGTGGTTGTAGAATTGAATGGATATTTTCTGGATTTTGATAATTAGCGTGTATCGGCCTAATTCTGCTCTGCGT
>NW_019945842.1:14666-19385 GCF_002910315.2 Salvelinus sp. IW2-2015 | reverse complement strand
TCTGTCCCCCTGTCTCTCTCTGTGTTTGTCCCTAATCTCTGTTCCCCTGTCTCTCTCTGTGTCCGTCCCTAATCTCTGTCCCCCTGCCCCCCAGGTGCTAGGTCTAGAGTTCCTCCTGGGTAATGACTACTACTGGCCGCTGCTGCTGGGTCTGTCTGGAGCTCCTGCTGTGCTACAGTCTCTACTGCTGCCACTGTGTCCTGAGAGTCCCAGATACCTCTACATCAAGAGAGGCATGGTGGAGGAGGCCAAGAAGAGTATGTACTGTAGACATCTCAGCTCTCTCTTAGAAAATACAGTACCAGTCAAAAGTTTGGACACACCTACTCATTCAAGGCTTTTTCTTTATTTGTACTATTTTCTACATTGTATAATAATAGGGAAGACATCAAAACTATGAAATAACACATATGGAATCATGTAGCAACCAAAAAAGGGTTAAACAAAGAGATTGGCTACTTTGAGATTCTTCAAAGTAGCCACCCTTTGCCTTCATGACAGCTTTCCACACTCTTGGCATTCTCTCAACCAGCTTCATGAGGTAGTCACCTGGAATGCATTTCAATTAACAAGTCTGCCTTGTTAAAAGTTAATTTGTGGAATTTCTTTCCTTGTTAGTGCGTTTGAGCCAATCAGTTGTGTTGTGACAAGGTAGGGGTGGTATACAGAAGATAGCCCTATTTGGTAAAATATAAAGTCCATATCATGGCAAGAACAGCTCAAATAAGCAACGAGAAATGACAGTCCATCATTACTTTAAGACATGAAGGTCAGTCAATACGGAACATTTTAAGAACTTTGAAAGTTACTTCAAGTGCAGTCGCAAAAACCATCAAACGCTATGATGAAACTGGCTCTCATGAGGACCGCCACAGGAAAGGAAGACCCAGAGTTACCTCTGCTGCAGAGGATAAGTTCATTTGTTACCAGCCTCAGAAATTGCAGCCCAAATAAATGCCTTACTGAGTTCAAGTAACAGACACATCTCAACATCAACTGTTCAGAGGAGACTGCGTGAATCAGGCCTTTGTGGTCAAATTGCTGCAAACCACTACTAAAGGACACCAATAAGAAGAAGAGACTTGCTTGGGACAAGAAACACGAGCAATGGACATTAGATTTTTGGTTCCAACCGCCGTGTCTTTGTGAGACGCAGAGTAGGTGAATGGATGATCTCCGCATGTGTACTTCCCACTGTGAAGCATGGAGGAGGAGGTGTGGGGGTGCTTTGCTGGTGACACTGTCTGTGATTCATTTAGAATTCAAGGCACACTTCACCAGCATGGCTACCACAGCATTTTGCAGTGAAACGCCATCCCATCTGGTTTGCACTTAGTGGGACTATCATTTGTTTTTCAACAGGACAATGACCCAACACACCTCCAGGCTGTGTAAGAACTATTTGACCAAGTAGGAGAGTGATGAAGTGCTGCATCAGATGACCTGGCCTCCACAATCCCCTGACATCAACCCAATTGAGATGGTTTGGGATGAGTTGGACCGCAGAGTGAAGAAAAAGCAGCCAACAAGTGCTCAGCATATGTGGGAACTCCTGTTGGAAAAGACTGTTGGAAAAGCATTCCAGGTGAAACTAGTTGAGAGAGTACGAAGAGTGTGCAAAGCTGTCATCAAGGCAAAGGGTGGCTACTTTGAAGAATCTAAAATCTAAAATATCTTTGGATTTGTTTAAAACTTTTGTGGCTACTACATGTTATTTCATAGTTTTGATGTCTTCTCTATTATTCTACGATGTAGAAGATAGTATAAATAAATAAAAACCCTTGAATGAGTAGGTGTGTCCAAAATACACACTTGCTGTGTGTGCGTGCTTTTGTAGGTCTGCGCCGTCTGAAGGGAGAGTATGACCCATCAGCTGACCTGGAGGAGATGAGGAGGGAGAAGGAGGAGGTGGAGAAGGAGGTGCAAGTTTCTATCGCCATCCTGGTATGTTCAATATCTAGTCTACTGAACATCTGGTCTATAGCTGTCTAATCCATGTCGGTCTGGTACTGTATTAATAATGTGGTGTGTGTCTGTGGTCCTGTATTAATGTGTTATGTGTCTGTGGTCCTGTATTAATGTGTTATGTGTCTGTAGTCCTGTATTAATAATGTGTTATGTGTCTGTTGTGGTACTGTATAATAATAATGTGGTGTGTGTCTGTGGTCCTGTATTATATGTTGGTATGTTGTCTGTAGTCCTGTATTAATAATGTGGTATGTGTCTGTGTGGTCTGCTATTAATAATGTGGTGTGTGTCTGTAGTCCTGTATATAATGTGGTGTGGGTGTCTGTAGTCCTGTATTAATGTGTTATGTGTCTGTGGTCCTGTATTATGATGTGGTATGTGTCTGTAGTCCTGTATTAATAATGTGATGTGTCTGTGGTCCTGTATTAATAATGTGATGTTGTCTGTGGTCCTGTTATAATGTGTTATGTGTCTGTAGTCCTGTATTAATAATGTGATATTGGTCTGTGGTCCTGTATTAATAATGTTGATATGTGTCTGTGGTCCTGTATTCCGTGTGATATGTGTCTGTAGTCCTGTATTAATATGTGGTTATGTGTCTGTAGTCCTGTATTAACAGTGTGATATGTGTCTGTAGTCTGTATCTTAATCGTGGTGTGTGTCTGTAGTCCTGTATTAAAAATGTGGTGTGTCTGTGGCCTGTATTAATGTGTTATGTGTCTGTAGTCCTGTATTTATAATGTGATGTGTCTGTGGTCTGTATTATATGTGATGTGTCTGTGGTCTGTATTAATGTTTATGTGTCGTGAGTCCTGTATTAAAATGTGATATGTGTCTGTGTCCTGTATTATAATGTGATATGTGTCTGTGGTCCTGTATTCATAATGTGATATTGTGGTCCTGTGGTCTGTATTTAATAATGTGATATGTGTCTGTAGTCCTGTATTAATAATGTGATATGTGGTCTGTGGTCCTGTATTAATAATGTGATGTGTTGGTATCGTTGTTTTTTTAATGTTGTTATGTGTTCTGTAATCCTGTATTAGTAATGTGTTATGTGTCTGTAGTCCTGTATTAACAGTGTGATATGTGTCTGTGTCATGTATTAATAATGTGATATGTGTCTGTAGTCCTGTATTAAACAGTGTGATATGTGTCTGTGGTCATGTATTAATAATGTGATATGTGTCTGTGGTCCTGTATTATAATGTGATGTGTGTCTGTAGTTCTGTATTTATAATGTGATGTGTCTGTGGTCCTGTATTAATAATGTGATGTGTCTGTGGTCCTGTATTAAATGTGTTATGTGTCTGTAGTCCTGTATTAATAATTGTGATATGTTCTGTGGGTCCTGTATTAATAATGTGATATGTGTCTGTGGTCCTGTATTAATAATGTGATATGTGTCTGTGGTCCTGTATTAATAATGTGATATGTGTCTGTAGTCCTGTATTATAATGTGATATGTGTCTGTGGTCCTGTATTAATATTGTGATGTGTTGTAGTCCTGTATTAATAATGTGTTATGTGTCTGTAATCCTGTATTAGTAATGTGTTTGTGTCTGTAGTCCTGTATTACAGTGTGATATGTGTCTGTGGTCAATGTATTAATAATGTGATATGTGTCTGTAGTCCTGTTTAACAGTGTGTGATATGTGTCTGTGGTCATGTTTTAATAATGTGATATGTGTCTGTGGTCCTGTATTAATAATGTGATGTGGTCTGTAGTCCTGTATTAAATGGATATGTGTCTGTGGTCCTGCTATTAATAAATGTGCATGTGTGTGCGTAGTCCGTGTAATTAATATACTGTGATGTTGTGTCTTGGCATGTATTTAATAATGTGATGTGTCTGTGGCCCTGTACTAATAAATGTGATGTGCTGTTAGTCCTGTATTAATAACGTGGTATGTGTTTGTACTTCCTGTATTAATAATGTGTTATGTGTCTGTAATCCTGTATTAGTAATGTGTTATGTGTCGTATCCTGTATAAACAGTGTTGTGAGATTTGTCTGTAGTCCTGTATTAATAGTGTGAATATGTGTCTGTAGTCCTGTGTATAACAATGTGTTATGTGTTTTGCTATTCCTTGTATTAAAATTTAATTGTTTAATGTGGTTTCTTTTCTGGTGAAGGTTCCTGTATTATAATAGTGGTGTTATGGTTTGTTATTGCCGTATTAATAATGTGTTTGGTCGTATCCTGTAATTAATAATGTGTTTATGTGTCTGTAGTCCTGTATTAATAGGTGTTTATGTGTTTTGTAATTCCTTGTATTAATAATGTTTATGTGTCTGTAGTCCTGTATTAATAATGTAGTTATTGTCTGTGTCCTGTCCTAATAATGTATGATGTGTCTGTAGTCCTGTATAATAACGTGTATGTGTCTGTAGTCCTGTTATAACAATAGTGTTATGTGTTTTGTATTCCTGTATTAATAATGTGTTATGTTCCTGTTAGTCCTGTATTATAGATGTGTGGTTATGGGTTTATGTATTCCTGTAATTAATAATGTGTTATGTGTCTGTAGTCTGTATTAATAATGTGTTATGTGTCTTGTAGTCCTGTATTAATAGTGTGTTTTGTGTTTTGTATCCTAGTATTAATAATGCTGTTATGTGTTCTAGTAGTCTGTATTAATAGTGTGTTATGTGTCTGTAGTCTGTATTAATAGTGTGATATGTGTCTGTAGTCCCTGTATTAATAGTGTGATATGTGTCTGTAATCCCTTATTGAACGCTTATATGTCT
>NW_019945842.1:6605-12141 GCF_002910315.2 Salvelinus sp. IW2-2015 | reverse complement strand
TCGTTGTTGTTGTTGCCAGAGAGATGATCACCAACACACCACACAACACAGCAACACACACACCACACACAACACACACACACACACACACACACACACCACACACACACCACACACACACACACACAACACACACACACACACACACACACACAACACACACACACCAACACCACAACACCACACACACACACACCACACACACACACACACACACACACACACCACCAGACACAACAGACAAACTAACACCGTGCACACATAGACTAACCATTTGTAGGTCAGTGATGCAAACAGTCCACACTGAATATGTGTGTGTTTTGCAGGTGGCTCTAGTGGACAGGGCCGGCAGACGGACGTTGACTCTGATTGGTGTTAGGTGGGATTGGTATCGTAGCCGTGCGCATGAACAGTCGGCCTCGTGTACCTGGTATGACCAATCAAAAATCATTGTCTCTATCTTCCACAATAGGATTTCAGTATTTTAGTGTGTACATTTCCTGTCTGTATTTAACTGTTTCCTGTGTTTTTTAACAATTCTCTTGTCCCACCAGAGTAAAATAATGAGGTGTTCTATTAACCTCTCCTCTCCTCTCCTCTCCTCTCTCTCCTCTCCTCTCCTCTCCTCTCCTCTCTTCCTCTCCTCCTCCTCTCCTCTCCTCTCCTCTCCTCTCCTCTCCTCTCCTACTTCCTCTCCTCTCCTCTCCTCCTCTCCCTCTCCCTCCTCTCTCCTGCCTCTCTTCTCCTCTCCTCCTCTCCCTCCCTCTCCTCCCTCTCCTCTCCTCTCCTCTCCTCTCCTCTCCTCTCCCTCCTCTCCCTTCCTTCCTCTCCTCCCTCTCCTCTCCTCTGCTCTCCTCCCCAGAGTGTCTACTCCTGGATGTCCTATGTCAGCATGTCGGCCATCTTCCTGTTTGTGTGTTTCTTTGAGATCGGCCCTGGTCCCATCCCTGGTTCATCGTGGCTGGAGTTATTCAGTCAGGGCCCAGGCCTGCTGCGATGCTTGGCTGCACCAACATGGACCAGCAACTTCAATCATAGCATGACCTTCCCTTACATAGAGGTAAGATACATGGACGGACGGACAGATGGACAGCGAGACAAACAGACAGATCGACAGGATCACCAATTATAACTCTCTCTTCTCTCTCTCTCTCTCTCTCTCTCTCTGCTCTCTCTCCATCTCTTCTCTCTCTCTCTCTCTCTCTTCTCTCTCTCTCTCTCTCTCTTCTCCTCCTCCTCTCCCTCCGCTCCCTCCCTCCCTCCCTCCCTCCCTCCAGGCTCTGTGTGGTAGCTATGTGTTCATCCTGTTTGGCGGTGCTGTTGTTTGGTCTTCACTGTGTTCACTTACCTGCGCGTTCCGGAGACCCAAAGGGAAGACATTTGAGGGATACGCAGCTGGTTTAAAAAGGGAAGGAAACAGACACCCGGAACCAGAAAGACTGGAAACTGGTACTGCGGTACTGGTACCTCCATCGAGCTGGAGCACGCTCAAATCAGACTCCCACGGCCTGACATGCTCACTAGTCCATGGGGGCACAAGCTTTAGTTCACAGCCCTGCACTAACATATCTGATTAGCTTAATCTGTGTGTATTACGCAGGACTGGGATAATTAGCTGTGTGACAGAATGTAAGTGATGATAGTCCTAAATCCTGATCGCCATCTAGATAGTCGTTTAACTTCCAGAACAACTCCTGACATGCTAACTTTACATAATAACTCATACACAGGGCCCAGAATGTTTCCATGCTCAGGATAAACAGCAGAAAAACTCTTGTTCTACTGTATCATTCATGGTCAGTACAATAGCGAGAAAGACAGCAGGTGGTTTTGTTTCTAGAGGTTCCACTATCCGTTCTACCATGTTCAATATGTAACTGACTGAATGTATTCACACAAGTTGAATGTCAACAAATGGGACTTTAGGATTACTATTAATAAATGACTACAAAGATAGTGCATGTGAAATGACCCAACACACACACCCACACCCACACACCACACACCACACACAACACACCCACACACACACACACACACACACACACACACACACACACCCACACCCACACACACAACACACACACACCACACACCACACACACACACACACACACACACAACACCACCACCACAACACCAACACACACACACACACACACACACACACACACACACACACACACACACACACACACACACACACACACACACACACACACACACCACACATCTTTACATGAATCTCTCTCGTCAATCTATTTCTTCATCTCTCTCTGTCTCGTCTCTCTGTCTTCTCTCGTCTTCGTCGCTCTCTCTCTCTGTCTGTCTCTCTCTCTCTCTCTCTGTCTCTCTCTGTCTGTCTCTCACTCTTTCTGTCTGTCTCTCTCTCTGTCTGTTCTCCTCTCTCTCCTCTCACGCCTGACAGATGGCTGTAATGTTAAACCCAAAGGAAATGAAATGCAAGCACTTTTATCAACAGACTTCTCAGACAAACACAGTTGTGGCTGTGTTGTGTGTGTTGTGGCCGTGTGGCAATTGTCATCTCAGATGCGCTGCTCTCTGCAAAAAGCTAGAGTTTTTCTGATCATGTTGACCTTGTGAAAAATAATATACTGTGTCACATACCTAGGAAGGATGACTTTTGCATCCCTGCATTATCGGATTGGGACCTGTAAGATATTAAATGAGGCTAAGGCCAGTCACTCACCTCAACTTCATTATTGATAGAACACACAACCAGTGAGACCAACCACCATTTGCTGAAGAAGAACATCTGTCCTGGCGGCAACGCTAGCCGTTGTCGTTGCCACGGTGTAAATAAATAAAGGATGAGTTAAGATGTTTGTTAGGTGTCTGAGTAAAGTTGACCTACACTTCCAGACCCCTTTACTACCTTCCTCATTCACACTTATGGGATAATACCAGCAAGGCTGTGTTTATATTCTGTATGGTTGACCTRTTCACAGCTAGGAGTTGTTGCCAATTCACTATTGCTGCTATACTATGGCCTCAGGARGCAGTATGTCCAAGACGACCAACGTGACTAGAGCTGTGAACCTGAATCAACAGAAGGTTCTGTTGTGTCCAGCCTATAGAGGGCAGTGATAAAGCCCGTGGTTGGGCTATGTTTTTATCAGAAACCTTTACTCAAACACGAATGCACATACATGCACATRTGGCCAAGCTAGACTTGGAGGACCCTGGAATTTGTTGTTCAGAATTCCTATATTTATCAATTAGTATTTGTAATAGATGTTCCCCTTATGTACAGTTTTTCAGGGGCCACAACACCCACGTGGCAAATCGGTATGGAAAGACTCTCAAAGTTGAAGTTTGGCGACCAGGCGTTGATGACAGTGGGGATTTCCCACAGGGTTGGGAAGAATCAGCATCTGAGTGACAGATAACTCAACTTGGAGATCAGCCTCAACAAAGGGGCCAAATACGGTACAGTCTGGACAGAAGCGTAAAGATATGCTTGTGGAGTGCCACATCTGTCAATCGTTATTGGTGAATGAGTGCCTTACGTGAGTGTACCGTGTCCTCTGTTACCTCACTCTCTGTGGTGGAAGAAGGTTTTTGTTCTGTMTTCATCTATAGTATTCATTTCGAACAGATAACTTCTATTTRGTTGARATTTCACCGTGTTCAGAGATGACACATCAGAACCGTAGCACAACATGTCTGCCACTATATAGCCATGATGATAGGAGGACGGGCTCATTGTAATGGCTGGGATGGAATCAATTGAACGGTATCAAACACATGGAAACCACATGTTTGACTCGGTTCCTTTAATTCCATTCCATCCATTATAATGAGCCCGTCCTCCTATAGCTCCTCCCACCAGCCTCCACTGATAGCCAACAGACAGGACTGAAACGTTTGAAGGTAATTAGAATCATTTTATTAGCCACGTACAAGGTTCTAGGAAATTGTATTGGTATCGCTTAAAATGTCTATGTTGTATATGAGGAACGTTTACAGTAACACACACAATACACATGTGTACAACAAAACTGATGTCATGTAAAATCATTTAAGTTATGGAAGGTGTAAAGTAATGCATCATTACTGTTAACTGAAGTGATGGAAGGTGTAAAGTAATGCATCATTACTGTTAACTGAAGTGATGGAAGGTNATGCATCATTACTGTTAACTGAAGTGATGGAAGGTGTAAAGTAATGCATCATTACTGTTAACTGAAGTGATGGAAGGTGCTGCAGTGTGTGTGTTTGGCCACTAGAGGTCTAACATCACATCTAACTGATAGGAAAGATGGAACGCGCTACTGATGATGATAGGTCTCTCTCTACAGCTAAGCTCTGTAGCAGTCAGATCACTCCGTGTGTGTGTAAAAGAGAGAGAGAGCAATAGAGAGAGAGAGAGCGAGTGGGGGAGCTGAGCCACCTGCAGTCAAAGGAGCTGTTTCAGAGACGACCTTTCACCCCTAAACACTGACCTCTAAGCTCTGGAGTTACCACCCTCCCTCGCTCCTTCCCTCTCTCTCTTTCTCTCTATATTTCCATCTCTAGCTCTCTGAGATTTTATTATGGTTGGTTGCGTTGTTTGATGGTTGCATCATTAATTCCTGTTGCTCTGACCATAAAACATATGTGTGTGTGTGTGTGTGTGTGTATACAAGTAACTGCCAAAATAAAGGAAACACCAACATAAAGTGTCTTAACAGCAGAACAGCTTCAATGCACCGTGGCATAGATTCTACAAGTGTCTGGAACTCTACTGGAGGGCTGCGACGCCATTCTTCCAGGAGAAATCCCATCATTTGGTGTTTTGTTGATGGTGGTGGAGAACACTGTCTCAGGCGCCGCTCCAGAATCTCCCATAAGTGTTCAATTGGGTTGAGATCTGGTGACTGAGATGACCAGGGCATATGGTTTACATCGTTTTCATGCTCATCAAACCATTCCGTGACCACTCGTGCCCAGTGGATGGAGGCAGTGTCACCCTTGGGGGGCATGGCCGTAGTAGTCTAAATAATGTCCTGCCCATCATTTTTATACATGACCTGAAGCATGATGGGATGTTAATTGCTTTATTAACTCAGGAACCACATCTGTGTGGAAGTACCTGCTTTCTGTCACGTGTGCTCCCTCCCCGGGCCTCTAGGTCACCAGGCTGCATAATGACACTCACCCGGACTCCATCACCTCCTTGATTACCTGCCCTTTATATGTCACTCCCTTTGGTTTCTTCCCCAATCGTCATTGTTTCTGTTACATGTCTGTGCGTTGTTCTCGTGCTGTTGTTTTGTATATACAGTGAGCTCCAAAAGTATTGGGTCAGTGCCACATTTGTTGTTGTTTTGGCTCTGTGGTCCAGCACTTTGGATTTGAAATTATATAATGACTATATAATCACTATGTTAAAGTGCAGACTGTCAGGTTGAATTAATTGACACCCTTGATATTTTCATCCAGATTGGGTGAACTGTTTAGAAATTACAGCACTTTTTGTACATAGACCAAAAGTGTGTCACTGTTCCAATAGTTTTGGAGCTTACTGTATACA
>NW_019945842.1:0-5725 GCF_002910315.2 Salvelinus sp. IW2-2015 | reverse complement strand
AGAGAAAGAAAGAGAAAGAGAGAGGGGGGAGAGAGGGATCAGGTGAGAGAAAGAGAAAGAAAGAGAAAGAGATTCAGTGCTGTTCCGAGGCCTGATGTTCAATCGCTGATGTTCAATCTCTGATGTTCAATCACTGATGTTCAATCTCTGATGTTCAATCGCTGATGTTCAATCTCTGATGTTCAATCTCTGATGTTCAATCTCTGATGTTCAATCTCTGATGTTCAATCTCTGATGTTCAATCTCTGATGTTCAATCTCTGATGTTCATGATAAAATAGTTTGGGATGTTTTGGGAAATGGTTAGGGAGTGGCTATCGGTGAAGAGGGCCATTCTTTCGACCTAACACACACTGGCCAGGCCCTAGGTGAATGTGCTGTTATATAACACTAGGACTGTTGTTTCAGATGGCACAAGACAAGAGAACAGAGAGATCAAAGAGAGGGAGAGAGAAGTGTGTGTGTGCCTGCGTGTACTCCTGTGTGTGTATGGGTGCGCATGTGTGTGCGTTTGCAGGCGAGCATTTGCGTGCTAGTGTGTGTATATCTAAGGGAAGTGTGACATGGTGTAGAGAGAGTCCTGGTGTCGGGGTTAACAGTTCTCACCACTGTTCTGTGTCAGTTATCAGCATGTTGCACCTTGAACTGAACGTCTTCACTTAGATTCTCAACACTGTTGCACACTGTGACTAACGCCTGGTGAGTCTGAGGTTGTGTCTGAAAAGGCCTATTCCTTGTATAGTGCATTATGGGCCATGGTCGAAAGTAGTGCACTATAAAGGAAATAGGGTGCAAGTTAGGACACAAGCTCAGACTCTGAGATCTATATGTTGAGACCTCTCTCTCTCTCTCTCTCTCTCTCTCTCTCTCTCTCTCTCTCTCTCTCTCTCTCTCTTTCCATTTCTCCCTTCTTTCCATTTCTCCCTTCTTTTGAAGTGAGCTACCAGGAACACAGAAGGAATCCACCATGGAGAGAAGAGCAGGGAGGGATATAAGGAAGGGGGGGATATTGTGTGGGTGAATGTTTTTGAGGAAAGTTCTTGAATCCAGATTTGATGTTAAAAAAAGAAATAGCGAGGTATGGTGAGAGGGATGGGAGGGCTGTTATTCTTTCCTCCTTTCATCTGCCTTTCACACAGAGAAGTAGGGGTCAGCTGTTGTGTGTGTGTGTGTGTGTGTGTGTGTGTGTGTGTGTGTGTGTGTGTTGTGTGTGGTGTGTGTGTGTGTGTGTGTGTGTGTGTGTTGTGTGTGTGTGTGTGTGTGTGTGTGTGTGTGTGTGTGTGTGTGTGTGTGTGTGTGTGTGTGTGTATTTTGTCTTGAAACAGTTTAAACAACAGGGGTGTTCATATAGAGAAGTTGTGTCACATAATACTGTTCTGTTTGAATTCCTCACAAGCCCTTTACACACCTCTCAGCAGCACTGTGGTAGGTCAGTGTGTGTATGTTATGGTTTTGTGTGTGTTTGTGAGGGAGTGTGGAGAAGGGAGGGAGGGAGGAAAGGGGGGGACATGGTGTTCTTATTGGAACCAGATGACGGAATCACTGTTAGGATGAAGCACTGCACTTGGCTGATGACATTGTTCTATCTTGTCCTTTTGTCTTCCATTCACTCTGTTCTATCCCCTCTTCCCCCAGCAGGTGTTCTGTAAGGAATCTAAAGCTGGGAACACAATTCCAAACTGCTGGAATCCTTTCACAATTAAATGAATTACATAAAGATTAGGACTTCGTACGAACATGAAGTTCATTGTAATCGGTATCGGTTTTACTGAAAGAAAACAAATCAGTAAAATGACGGGGAAACAGCATTGTTTTTCTTATTAGTCAAGGTCTCCTTGATAACCATTATCCACATTTTACTATAAACTGACCACACTGATCAACACATTGTTAGGAGAGGGAGTCATGGGGTGTTCTGTGTGTGGTATTGAGAAGTATTTATCTACCTAGACTAGTTCTGACTGCGGATCTGTGTGTTGGTGTGTGTGTGTTGTGCGTGTGTGCGCGTGTGCGTGTGTGTGTGTGTGTGTGTGTGTGTGTGTGTGTGTGTGTGTGTGTGTGTGTGTGTTGTGTGTGTGTGTGTGTGTGTGTGTGTGTGTGTGTGTGTGTGTGTGTGTGGTGTGGTGGTGCGTGCGTGCGTGCGTGCGTGCGTGCGTGCGTGTGTGTGTAATGTGGTGCATATGTTCCGTGGTCCTGTGTGTTGTAGAGCCAGGGGTGTAGGAGTTATGAAAAACAATTACCCAGATACACCTCTCTCGGTCATAGGTCGAACCCTTGGGGGATTGTGGGAAGGCCTGGCTGCGGTGGAGAGCGGATCTAGGAGAGGAGAAGTGTGTGTGTTTGTGTATGATGAACTGACTTAAAGCGGGAAGATGTGTTGTGGTTGATGTTATGCAACCGAACTTTAATGTTGCAGATAGCATTGTGGCTTCTATCATGTAATTGTCGTTGTATCATTCAATCCCATATATGGTGTTGAGTAAATAAACTCAGCAAAAAAAGAAACGTCCCTTTTTCAGGACCCTGTCTTTCAAAATAATCTGTAAAAATCCAATATAACTTCACAATCATTGATTGTAAATTGTTTTAAACATTGTTCTCATCTTGTTCAATGAACCATGAACAATTAATGAACAATGCACCTGTGGAACGGTCATTAAGACACTAACAGCTTACAGACGGTAGGCAATTTAGGTCACAGTTTGGAAACTGTAGGACACTAAAGAGCTTTCTACTGACTCGTGAAAAACACCAAAAGAAAGATGCCCGGGTCCGCTATCTGCGTGAAGTACCTTAGGCTGCTGAAGGAGGCATGAGGACTGCAAGATGGCCAGAGCAATAAATTGCAATGTACGTGAGACGCCTAAGACAGCGCTAAAGGAGACAGGACGGATAGCTGATCGTCCTCGCAGTGGCAGACCACGTGTAAACACCTGCACAGGATCGGTACATCCGAACATCACACCTGCGAGACAGGTACAGGAGGCAAACAACAACTGTCCGAGTTATACCAGGAACGCACAATCCCCCATCAGTGCTCAGACTGTCCGCAATAGGCTGAGAGAGGCTGGACTGAGGGCTTGTAGGCCTGTTGTAAGGCAGGTTTTCACCAGACATCACGGCAACAACGTCGCCTATGGGCACAAACGCACCGTCGCTGGACCAGACAGACTGGCAAAAAGTGCTCTTCACTGACGAGTCGCGTTTTGTCTCACCAGGTGTGATGGTCGGATTCGCGTTTCGTCGAAGGAATAAGGCGTTACACCGAGTCCTGTACTCTGGAGCGGATCGATTTGGAGGTGGAGTGGTCTGTCATGGTCTGGGGCGGTGTGTCACATCATCGACTGAGCTGTTGTCATTGCAGGCAATCTCAAAGCTGTGCATTACAGGGAAGACAACCTCCTCCCTCATGTGTGGTACCCTTCCTGCAGGCTCATCTTGACATGAGCCTCCAGCATGACAATGCCACCAGCCATACTGCTCGTTCTTTGTTGTGATTTCCTGCAAGAACGGAATGTCACTGTTCTGCCATGGCCAGCGAAGAGCCCGGATCTCAATCCCATTGAGCACATCTGGGACCTGTTGGATCGGAGGTGAGGCTAGGGCCATTCCCGCGAGAAATGTTTGGGAACTTGCAGGAGCCTGGTGGAAGAGTGGGGTAACATTCACAGCAAGAATGGCAAACCTGGTGCAGTCCATGAGGAGGAGATGCACTGCAGTACTTAATGCAGCTGGTGGCCACACCAGAAACTGGACTGTCACTTTTGAATTGACCTCCTTGTTCAGGGACACAATTATTCCATTTCTTAGTCACATGTCTGTGGACACTTGTTCAGTTTATGTCTCAGTTGTTGAATCTTGTTATGTTCATACAAATATTTACACACGTTAAGTTTGCTGAAAATAAACGCAGTTGACGGAGAGTTTCTTTTTTTGCCGAATTTATATACACTACCGTTCAAAAGTTTGGGGTCACTTAGAAATGTCTTGTTTTTGAAAGAAAAGCACTGTTTCTGTCCATTAAAATGACATCAAATTGACAGAAATACAGTGTAGACATTGTTCATGTTTGTAAATGACTATGTAGCTGGAAACGGCTGATTTTTAGATGGAATATCTACAAAGGCGTACAGAGTCCCATTATCAAACAACCATCACTCCTGTTCGATTGGCACGTTGTGTGAGCTAATCCAAGTTTATCATTTTAAAAGGCTAATTGATACATTAGAAAACCCTTTGCAATCATGTAGCATAGCTGAAAACTGTTGTGCTAATTTAAAGAAGCACTAAAACTGGCTGTAGACTAGTTAGTATCTGGAGCAATCAGCAGTTTGTGGGTTCGACTGACAGGCTCCAAAATGGGACCAGAAACCACATACTTTTTCTTGAAAATCATCGATTATTTGAGTGAAATCTGTGAGCTATTCCATTCCGTGGAGTAAATTGCCAACAAGAAACTGAAGATCTCATACAACGCTGTGTACTACTCCCTTCACGAACAGCGCAACTGGTCTAACCAAATAGAAAGAGGAGGGGAGCCACCGGGTGCACAAGGAGCAAGAGGATAAGTACATGGAGGTCTAGTTTGAGAAACAGACATTTACACAATCCTCAACTGCCAGCTTCATTAAAAGTCACCCGCAAAAACACCAGTCTCAATACAGTCTCACTCTCTCTCTTCTCTCTCTTCTCCTCTCTCTCTCTCTCCTCTCGTCTCTCTCTCCCTCTCTCTCCTCTCTCTCTCATCTCCTCTCTCGCTCTCTTTTCCGAAGCAAACCCGTTTTATCTGCTGTTCTACGTCCCCAGTGGTGCGATTACCTGTACTGCCTCAGGCAGGAGACCTCGGCCACTCGTCTCCCGATCTCTGTGGAGACCTGGAACACATACTCACTGAGGTCCTGACAGCACAACAAAACACTACTGACACCTCTCTACCATCTTCCTGCATGATGAGGGGGAGCAGCTACTTCAGGGCTACGATGGTCATAACGCTGCTTACATTCCTGCTACTGACACTGCACACCCGTCCTCCTCTTCCTCTCGTCATCCTCCCCTCTCCCATCCTCCTCTATGGTTATAACACAATCGAAACAGCTTTGGGAAGTACATAAGTTTTCATTAGCTTCAACATCTGGGATCCAACCTGTTGCGGGTGTGGTGCCAGCACATGTCCCAAAGCAGTAAACGACACTGTGTGTGTGTTGTGTGTGTGTGTGTGTGTGTGTGTGTGGGTGGTGTGTGTGTGTGTGGGTGTTGTGTGTGTGGGTGTGTGGTGGTGGTGTGTGTGTGTGTGTGTGGTGTGTGTGTGTGTGTGTGTGTGTGTGGTTGGTGGTGGTGTGGTTGTGTGGGTGTGTGAGAGAGAGAGACGGAGCAGATCTGAGAGCCGCTGCATCATAGTTTCCCAAAGGCTCGCTGCCGTCGGGTAGCAGTAGGGCAGGCGAGGCTGCACAACACTTTCGCATCAAAGCTGCCTTTCAAGACGAACCTTGTGTGTTGTGTGCACAATTACTTCCACTCTGTGTTGCCTCTGCGCTAAATACGACATGTGAGAAAACAAGAGAGACGCCGAGCAGAGGAAGATAGGAAGAGATGTGAAGCAAAAGGAGAGAGAGACAAGATGTGCTGACCATCCGCTCCTCTTCCAGCCTCTATCCCACTCTCCCACCAACAGCAGTCACAATGAGATTTAATAACGTTATAAAATTACGCCTTAAATCAACGGGGCG
>NW_019945841.1:18114-38561 GCF_002910315.2 Salvelinus sp. IW2-2015 | reverse complement strand
ATTCTGCCGCTCTACTAACGTTTCAGGACAATACTTATTTCTGCCTCTACTACATTCTTCAGACTAGATATTATTCTGCCTCTACTGCATCTTCAGGACTAGATACTTCTTCAGTCCTCTACTAACATCTTCAGCGACTCGATACTTCTTCAGTCCTCTCCTAGCATCTTCAGGGACTAGATAATTCTTCATCCTCTATAGCATCTTCGCTAGATACCTTATCTGGGCCCTCTTACTGCATCTCAGGACTAGATACTTCTTCAGTCCTCTACTAGCGTCTTCAGGACTAGATACTTTCTTCAAGTCCTCACTAACTTCTTCAGGAATAGAAGCTAAATCTTCTCCCTACATCTTCAGGACTACGTACATTCAGCGATACACACACGGTGCATCATCAGGCTGCAGCATGCTATACTTCAGGTTAGACGAGGCCTGACAATGAACAGCTTCTGGGCATAGCTGCTGCAACAAACCACCCAGAGTACATGATACGGAACCGTCCGGGTCCACGTCTGGTCTGCTGCAGCTCTCTCTCCTCTCATAGCAGGAACACACAGCCTTTTTGCACAGATAAAGTCCCAAGCCTGCGCTGTTCGGGTCTGTGCTCAGCTCCAACACTCTAAACCAGATATGTGCCTCAGCTTCCTTTTGGGAGGCCTTTTTCTTTTCTCTCTTTTTTCCTACCGTTTGTTGTTCTCATCAACTATCAGGCGGCACCAAACAAAAGGCAGGTCCGCTGGCCTCCAACAACACGGCCGGCACCGTGGCGCCAAACACGGCGCACCGTGGCGCCACACACAGTCCGGTGGCCTGAGTAAGGGAGGGAGGCCAGGAAACCCGGCAGGCCGGAACAGACGAATAAAAGTCAAGAAATTCCGACGCTGAGGCACTCACACACACACCACACAACACACACACACACACACACCACACACACACCCACAACACCGTGGCAACACACACACACACACCAACCACACACACACCACACACACACACATCACACACAACACACACGGCACACACTACACACACAGGCATCCACATACACACACGTGCAGCCCGGCTCCAATCTGGATCCTGGTCAGGGACATCAAGTGTACACCGCAGAACGCAATCTCCCGGCCAGCGTCCTCCCTCCTCCTTCCATCCCTCTCCCCTCTTCTCTGCTCTCTCTCTCCGCTCTCTCTCACCGATACTTCTCGCAGACGACTGAACCATCGCCAAAACGCTCCTTTTTTTGCCCTCTCTTTCCCGTGTCCTTCGTGCTAGAGCCAGCCCACATGGTTTGGGATCAATTTGGGGATGAAAATGGAAAATTAATGCTGTCAGTTTTGAATTCCCTGGCGGCTACGGTGAGAGATGGGATATTAATACAAAATGGACTCTGAAGCTTTAAGATTGGAGACGAAGAGGAGACGATGAGGAGGTGGTGAGACTGCTGCTGCGTGCCGACAGTGCCGTGCCATCCACGAAATTCACTTCTGAAACCAGCACGATCGTTACGCTTTAATCACTGAAAAATGAATTAACCTCTCCAACATTAAACATAGTTCCACTTGGGTTGCAACTAACCCTAACCAGAAATCCTGTACTTCAAAATGTTTCCGGTTTCCAGACAATCCTGGTAACTTTTCCCAAAAAACCCAGGTTTTCCAGAAATCCTGGTAACTTTCGCAAAATCTCATGGTCGTTCCAGAAATGCTAGAACCTTCACCCAAAAGCCCAGGTTTTCCAGAAATACTGTAACTCCCAAAATGCCAGGTTTCCGAATGCCTGGTAATCTTTCCATAAATGCCCAGTTTTCCAGAATCCTGGAAGCTTTCCAAAATGCCCAGGTTTTCCAGAAATCCTGGTGACCTTTCCCATAAATGCCCAGGTTTCCAGAATTACTTGGTAACTTTTCCCAAAATGTCCAGGTGTTAGAAATGCTACGAAACTTTCCCAAATGTCCCAACGGCTTTTTCCAGCATAATGGTAAACTTTGCCCAAAATGTTTCGGTTTTCCCGAAATACTGGTAACTTTCCCAAAATGCCCAGGTGTTCAGAAATCCTTGTAACTTTTCCCAAATGCACAGGTTTTCCAGAAATCCGGTATTCCCAAAAATACCAGGGTTTTGCTCAGAAATCCTGGAAACTTTCCCAAAAATCCAGGGTGTTCGCAGAAAATGCTAGAAACCTTCACCCAACATGCCCAGGTTTTCCAGGAAATACTGGTAACTGTTCCCAAAACTCCAGGTTTTCCAGAAATACTGGTAACTTTCTTTTCCCAAAAAAAAAAAAATTTTGTGGCGGGGCCCCCCCCTAAGGGTTTCCAGAAACCGTGTAAACTTTCCCAAAATGGGCCCAGGTTTTCCAAAATACTGGTAACTTTCCCAAAATGTCCAGGTGTTCAGAGAAGCTAGAACTTTTCCCAGAATAAGTATCTAGTCCTGAAGATGCTAGTAGAGGGCGGAATAAGTATCTAGTCCTGAAGATGCTAGTAGAGGGCTGAATTAGTATCTATTCCTGAAGATGCTAGTAGAGGGCTGAATTAATATCTTGGCACTATGCGTTGGGCCAGGTAGCGTTCTCCTGGCATCTGCCAAACCCAGATTTTGTCCGTCGGACTGCCAGGTGGTGAAGCCTGATTCTTCACTTCAGATAACTCTTTTCCASTGCTCCAGAGTACAATGGCAGCGAGCTTCACATCACTCCATCCGACGCTTGGCACGGTGCATAGTGATCTTAGGCTTGTGTGCAGCTGCTCGTCCATGGAAACCCATTTCATGAAGCTCCTGATGAACAGTTRGTGTGCTGACGTTGCTTCCAGAGGGAGTTTGGAACTCGGTAGTGAGTTTTGCAACCGYGGACAGGCGAGTAGTATGCCTTCTGTGTGCTCGTGTGTGCCCTATCACTTCGTGGCTGAGCCGTTGTTGCTCCTAGATGTTTCCACTTCACAATAACAGAATTTACAGTTTACCGGGGCAGCTCTAGCAGGGCAGACATTTGTTGGAGAGATGACATCCTATGACGTTGCTACATTGAAAGTCACTGAGCTCTTCAGTACGGGCCATTCTACTGCCAATGTTTGTCTATGGAGATTGCATGGCTGTTTGCTCGATTGTATACACCTGTCAGCTACGGGTGTGGCTGAAATAGCCGAATCCACTAATTTGAAGGCGTGTCCACATGCTTTTATATATGTGTTTATATGGTTTTTATATATAGTATATAYGGGACAGGGGATACCTATTCAGTTGTACAACTGAATGCATTCAACCAAAATATGTCTCCTGCATTTAACCCCAGCTATCTGAATCATGTCATTACCTCCCAGGAGCAGGTTTTAGGGGTTAAATGCCTTGCTCAAGGGCAGAACAACAGACTTTACAACCTTGCCGGTTTAGTGATTCAAACCATTACCTTTCGGTTACGGGCCAATGATCTTAACCGCTAGGCTGCCTGCCCTCTAATAAGTATACGTCGCGTACAAGATGGAGTCAGTGCAGATAGTTTGGATACCATTAATTGGACTGTTTAGCAGTCGGGCTATTTACCAGTCTTATGACTTTGTGGTAGAAACTGTCTCTGTGCCTGTTGGTCAAAGAGCTTTGGTGACTGAAGTTTTTGGCAATTTTCAGACCTTCCTCTGACCCCGCCTGATACAGAGGTCCTTGATGGTAGGCAGCGGCATGGAATTTGAAGCTCCRGTCAAGCTCCACAACAGTCCCGTCGATTTCGATGGAGGCGTGCTCTCGCCTCGTTTTTCCTATAGTCCACGTTCAGCTCCTTGGTCTTACTGACGTTGAGGGTTGTTGTCCTGGCACCACACTGCTAAGTCACCAACCTCCTCCCTGTAGGATGGCTCATCGCTGTTGGTGATCAGGCCTGCCACTGTTGTGTCCTAAGCAAACTTGAGGATGGTGTTGGAGTCATGCCTGGTCATGCAGTCGTGTGTGAACAGGCAGTACAGGAGGGGACTAAGCACACAGCCCTGAGGGGTCCCCGTGTTGAGGGTCAGCACGGCAGAAGTGTTGTTGCCTACCATCATCACCTGGGGCCGGCCTGTCAGGAAGTCAAGGATCCAGAGGCAGAGGGAGCGGTTCAATCCCAGGGTCTCCAGCTTGGTGATCAGTTTGGACTCTGGTGTTGAACGCTGAGCTGCAGTCTATCTGTTGGGGAGGTATTCAATATTTTTTTWAACATTTTATTTAACCTTTAATTAACGAGGCAAGTCAGTTAAGAACAAATTCTTATCTACAATGACGGCCTACCAAAAGGCAAAAGGACTCCTGCGGGGACGGGGGCCTGGGATTTAAAAAAAWTAAAAATAAATACAATATAAATATAGGACAAAACACACATCACAACAAGAGAGACAACACGACATTACATAAAGAGAGAATTAAGACAACAACATAACAAGGCAGCAACACATGACAACACAGCATGCTAGCAACACAACATAACAACAACATGGTAGCAACACAACATAACAACAACATGGTAGCACAAAATGGTTAGCAGCACCCAACATGGTGCAAACATTATTGGCAGACAACAGCACAAAGGGCAAGACGGTAGAGACAACAATACATCACGCAAAGCAGCCACAACTGTCAGTAAGAGTGTCCATGATTGAGTCTTTGAATGAAGAGATTGAGATAAAACTGTCCAGTTTGAGTGTTTGTTGCAGCTCGTTCCAGTGACTAGCTGCAGCGAACTGAAGAGAGGAGCGACCCAGGGATGTGTGTGCTTTGGGGACCTTTAACAGAATGTGACTGGCAGAACGGGTTTGTATGTGGAGAATGAGGGCTGTAGTAGATATCTCAGATAGGGGGGAGTGAGGCCTAAGAGGGTTTTATAAATAAGCATCAACAGTGGGTCTCGCGACCGGTATACAGAGATTACCAGTTTACAGAGGAGTATAGAGTGCAGTGATGTGTCCTATAAGGAGCATTGGTGGCAAATCTGATGGCCGAATGGTAAAGAACATCTAGCCGCTTGAGAGCACCCTTACCTGCCGATCTATAAATTATGTCTCCGTACTCTAGCATGGGTAGGAAGGTCATCTGAATCAGGGTTAGTTTGGCAGCTGGGGTGAAAGAGGAGCGATTACGATAGAGGAAACCAAGTCTAGATTTAACTTTAGCCTGCAGCTTTGATGTGTGCTGAGAGAAGGACAGTGTACCATCTAGCCATACTCCCAAGTACTTGTAGTGGGTCCAGGGTTTCTGGGAATGTGGTGTTGATTGATGTGTGTCAACCTTTCAGAGCACTTCATATCTACAGATCTGTGTGCTACAGGGCCATGGTCTTTTAGGCAGGTTACCTTGGATATCTTGGGAACAGGGACAATGTTGGTCAGCTTAAAAACATGTAGGTATTACAGACTGGGACAAGGAGAGATTGAAAATCTTAGTGAAGATACTTGCCAGCTGGTCTGCGCATGCTTTGAGAACGTGCCTTGGTATTCCATCAATCCCAGCAACCTTGTGATTGTTAACCTGTTTAAAGTTTTTTTTCACATCGCCAGGGAGAGTGAGATGACACAGTCATCCTGATAATCAGGCGCTTTCACGCAAGGCACAGTTTTATATTCCTCAAAGAGATCACGTAAGGAATTTGGGAATTCTGCATTTCTGGGCAACTCATGGCTGGGTTTCCCTTTGTAATCCGTTATCGTCTGCAGGTCCTGCCACATATGACAAGCGTCGGCACCAGTGCAATAGGATTCCACCTTCCTCCTATATTGTCCATTTGCATGTTTGATGTCCGAAGGATGAGGCCTTGTTTCTGTGGGTAGAATAAAAGTGGTCCAGAGGTTTAGTTCCCCTTCCAAGAGGAGGACAGGTTGAGACTCTGTAAACTCCTGTCCTCCAAATTAAACATGCCTCATTCAATGTCTATATGTTAGTAATTCATGTGTGTACTAGCCAAATTACATGTATTTTTAGTAAGGCCATTCTACTGAGAACAAATTCTTATTTTACCAGACGATGCTGGGCCAAATGTGCGCCTCCCTATGGGACTCCCAATCACGGCCGGTTGTAATACAGCCCAGGATCGAACCAGGGTCTGTCGTGATGCCTCTAGCACTAAGATGTAGTGCCTCAGACCGCTGCGCCACTCGGGAGCCCGAATAGCACGGGAGCCGCATACCCTGTTTAACTGTTTATCTGTTTACCTGTGTACTCTACATGTTCAGATACATTACCTCCCGTTACTTACTAGGGCTGGGACCTCACGATACGATATTATTACGATACTTAGGTGGCAATACGATATGTATTGTGATTCTCACAATTCTCACTAATCTATACGTAATGTGATTCGATACTATGACTATATTGCAATTTGATGTTCCAACAATATTGCTCACCATAAGTGACCGACCGGCTCGATTCGGGCTCATGTAGCTAAATTTGAAATGYTGTTTTTWACAGTGCCTTGCAAAAAAGTATTCATCCCTCTTGGTGTTTTTCCTATCTTGTTGCATTACAACCTGTAATTTAAATGGATTTTTATTTGGATTTKATYTAATGGACATACACAAAATAGTCCAAATTGGTGAAGTGAAATGAAAGAAATAACTAACGGAAAAGTAGAAAAGTGGTGCGTGTATATGTYTTCACCCCCTTTGATATGAAGCCCTTAAATAAGATCTGGTGCAACCAATTACCTTCAGAAGTCKCATAATTAGTTAAATAAAGTCCACCTGTGTGCAATCTAAGTGTCAGATGATCTSTCACATGATCTCAGTACATATACACCTGTTCTYAAAGMCCCCAGAGTCTGCAACACCACTAAGCAAGGGYCACCACCAAGCAAGCGGCACCATGAAGACCAAGGAGCTCTCCAAACAGGTCAGGGACAAAGTTGTGGAGAAGTACAGATCAGGGTTGGTATATAAAGAAAATATCATGAACTTTTGAACAATCCCACGGAGCACTGTTAAATCCATTATTAAAAAATGGAAAGAATATGGCACCACAACAAACCTGCCAAGAGAGGGCCGCCCACCAAAACTCACAGACCAGGCAAGGAGGGCATTAATCAGAGGCAACAAAGAGACCAAAGATAACCCTGAAGGAGCTGCAAAGCTCCACAGCGGAGATTGGAGTATCTGTCCATAGGACCAKTTTAAGCTGTACACTKCACAGAGCTGGGCTTTATGGAAGAGTGGCCAGAAGAAAGATATTGCTTAAACATTTGGTGTTCGCCAAAAGGCATGTGAGAGACTCCCCAAACATATGGAAGAAGGTACTCTGGTCAGATGAAACTAAAATGTAGAGGGAGGTGAAGGAGTAGAGGAGGAGGAGGAGAGGGAGGTGAAGGAGTAAATGAGGAGAAGGTCAGGGAGGTGAAGGAGGAGGCGGCCGAGAAGGAGTAAGAGGAGGAGGAGAGGGGAGGTGAAGAACGAAATGATGAGGAGGATGGAGAGGAGAGGTGAAGAAGAAAAGAAGGAGGAGGAGAGGGAGGTGAAGAAGAAAAGGAGGAGGAGAGGGAGGTGAAGAAGTAAAGAGGAGGAAAGGAGGGGAAAGGGAGTGAAGGAGTAAAGGAGGAGGAGGAGGGGAAGGGAGGTGAAGAAGAAAAGGAGGAGGAGAGGGAGGTGAAGAAGAAAATGAGGAGGAGGAGGAGAGGAGGTGAAGAAGAAAAGGAGGAGGAGAGGGAGGTGAAGAAGTAAAGGAGGAGGAGGAGGAGAGGGAGTGAAGGAGAAGAGGAGGAGGAGAGGGAGGTGAAGGAGCAGGAGGAGGAGGAGAGGGAGGGTGGAAGGAGTTAAAGGAGGAGGGAGGAGGAGAGGGAGGTGAAAGGAAGGAGGAGGGAGGAGGAGGAGGCAGAGGGAGGTGAAGGAGGAGGAGGAATGAGGAGGTAGAGCGGAGGTGAAGGAGTAAAGGAGGAGGAGGAGGAGAGGAGGGTGAGGAGAAGGAGGAGGAGGAGGAGAAGGGAGGTAAGGAGGAATAGGAGGAGGAGGAAGGGAGGTGAAGGAGTAATGAGGAGGAGGGGAGGAGAGGGAGGTGAAGGAGGTAGAGGAGGAGAGAGGAGGAGGAGAGGGGTGAAGGAGTAGAGGAAGAAGAGAGAGGGAGGTGAAGGAGGAGGAGGATGAGGAGGAGAGGGAGGTGAGGAGTAAGGAGGAGGAGAAGAGGGAGTGAAGGAGGAAGGAGGAGGAGGAGAGGGAGGTGAAGGAGGAAAGAGGAGGAGAGAGGGAGGTGAAGGAGTAAAGGAGAGAGAGGAGGAGGAGAAGGAAGTGAAGGAGTAAAAGGAGGAGGAGAGAGGGAGGTTGAAGGAGGAAAGGAGGGAGGAGAGGAGGTGAAGGAGGAAAGAGGAGGAGGAGAGGGAGGTGAAGAAGGAAAGGAGAGGAGGAAGGAGAGGGAGGTGAGGAGTAAATGAAGAGGAGGAGAGGGAGGTGAAGGAGTAAAGGAGGAGGAGGAGGAGGAGAGGGAGGTGAAGGAGTAATGAGGAAGGGAGGAGAGGAAGAGTGAAGGAGAGAGAAGGGAGGTGAAGGAGTAAGGATGCGAGAGAGGGAGTGAAGGATGAGAGGAGAGGAGGGAGGAGAGGAGGATAGGATGAACGGAGAAAAGGATGAGGAGGAGGAGAGGAGGAGGAGGGGAGACGGGAGGAGGAGTGAGAGGAAGTGAAGAAGGAAGAGGAGAAGAAGAGGAGGAAGGAGTAGGAGGAGGAGGAAGGAGAGGAGGGGAGGAGAGGGAATGAGGTCGAGGGAGGAGAAGAGGAGGAAAGGAGGAGGGAGAGGGAGGAGGAGAGAGATGAAAGGAGGATGGAAGAGAGGAGGAGGAGGAGAGGAAGGTGAAGGAGGAAAGGAGGAGGAGGAGGAGAGGGGAGTGAAGGAGGAGGAGGATGAGAAGGGAGGTGAAGGGAAAGGAGGAGGATGAGAGGGAGGTGAAGGAAAAGGATGAGGAGGAGGAGGAGAGGGAGGTGGAAGGAAAGGGACGTGAGAGTAAGGGGAGGAGGAAGAGAGGGAGGTGAAGGAGGAAAGGAGGTGCCTGCCGTTTGGATACAATCCAGGAGTCATCATCTCATAACCTGAAATTACTAAGTATATCACGTGTAGTCATGGAGACACACACACAACGCTATGGAGAGAGCGAACTGAACACACACTCTCGCTCGTGCACACACACACGCACACCACACACACCACGCACCACACACACACACGTGCACACACACACACACACCACGTGCACACACACACACGCACACACACACACGCACACACGCGCTCAACTGCCAGCACACGCACACACGCGCTCACATGCACATGCACACGCACACGCACACGCACACACGCGCTCAACATGCACACGCACACACGGGCGCACAAAATCCTTTCCCTGAGAGTTGATTTTCCTCTGTTCCATGGTGCTGTAAGTAATATAGGAGTATGCAATGTAACGAGCCTGAGACACACACACACACACACACACACACACACACACACAACACACAACACACACACACACACAATGGCGTACATATCGTAATGAGTGGGGAGGGGAAAGGAGGAGAAGGAGGGGCTGTGAATAAAAGTCTGAGAAGCTGCGGTGAGTTGCCAGAGGGACACATTTGAGGGTAACAAGGGTGCGTTGAGTGATGGGGGGAGCAGTGTTTTAGAAACACCAGTCCTCCAGTCATCTGTACCTCAGAGCCTGGCTGTTCTGCTATATAACGCCGCCGCTCCCTCCACTCCATGGACCCCACCGTACTGTAAGCAGGGATGGTACAATACACACTCACTTCGCTGGCATAGCCACGCCTACTGCCTGCATGTGGCAACGCTAAAAATAGCCCCCTAGAACCAGATGGAATTTTGGAGCAGCATAAACTTTTTGGTGAACTTTATTTATATTAAGCCTTTCCAAGGAATATTAAGGAACAGAAGAGAGAGAGAAGGGGAGAACAGAAGAGAGAGAGAAGGGGGAAGAGAAGAAAGAGAGAAGGGGAGAAGAGGGAAGAGAAGAAAGAGAGACGGGGAAAGAGAAGAAAGAGAGACGGGGGAGGAGAAGAAGGAGAGAAGGGGGGAACAGAAGAGAGAGAGAAGGGGAGAACAGAAGAGAGAGAGAAGGGGAGAACAGAAGAGAGAGAGAAGGGGAGAAGGGGGAGGATAAGAAGGAGAGAAGGGGGGAACAGAAGAGAGAGAGAAGGGGAGAACAGAAGAGAGAGAGAAGGGGGAAGAGAAGAAAGAGAGAAGGGGAGAACAGAAGAGAGAGAGGAGGGGGGAAGGGGGAGGAGAAGAAGGAGAGATGGGGGGAACAGAAGAAAGAGAGAAAGATAGTACCCTAGGAACCTAATTTAGGATCTATTATGAATGTACCCAGGAATCTCACGTAAGGAGCTATTATGATTGTAACACAGGAACCCCATTTAGAATGCTTAAGAGTGAGACTATAGTGCAGGGGTAGGCAAACCTGGGTGTGTTGAATTTAGGCAATCACTGAACCGATCAATTACCTCAGTTGGTCAGGTGGGAAGCCTAGTTGGAACAACATCCTGCGGTACCTGCGGCTCTCCAGGAACAAGGTTGCCTACCCCTGCTGTAGTGATTAGTATGAAAAGACCAGCTCAGAAAAACACAAGTCACATGAAGGAATAAAAGTGATAGAAGGAGCTGGCCATTAATAAGGAAACCATGAAACCATAGAAACCATTGAAAACCAGGAAGAAGACAGTCTGGCGAATCTGTCAATGCTCGCAGTCTGAGGGTCTGAGCATATCCTGTAGAACAGGAAGCAGCAGCTAGTTTGGTAGAGATTAAAACTGCAGTGAAGAAGGGTCATGCTGATTGAATAGGAATGGCAAACACCTGTGACTCGTCCAGTGTTTTTTCACGAGGCCTATGAGTCGATGTCCACTATAGAGCTACTATTTATCCGTAATGTAAGGCCAATGAACTGCAGACTACTGGACCTGAAAATCTGTCTTCAGAGGGCCAACTGTCTAACACGTAATGAGATCTTGAGATCTGGGCACTGTTGCAACATTACCATAGAACTGTAGGACCACCCATGAAAAGGCACTTGAGTAAAAAAAGGTTATGAAAAACCAAGTGCTAACCAAGGACGTGCAGGTGCCAGACGAACCTTTACATGCTACCAGAACCAACGTGGTGGAACCCATTGTTGAGGAGCCTTAATTTGCAAACAGAAGGTGGTGACCAACCGTAGTCAGTTGGGGAGGATGTTTTGAAGCTTGCATAGAGGAGCCTTTCCTCGGGTCAGTTCAGGCAATATGTATCCCAGCTCTTAGAAACGGAGGGCTCCATCTGTAACAATAAACAAAATGATTAGAATGATCACAACAAAAAACATGAAATTAGCATTAAGCAGACAGTGAAGATACTGCGAGACACTTGTGAAGCTCAGTCTGTCTTTTTTGGAAGGTGTTTTGCCTTTGTCTGATACTTCAGCAACTGGTGTGTTAGTACAAGGCGTGGAAATGTGTGGCGTGGAAATGTTCCATTGTATAATGTGAAACTCAAGTCTGATCTTATTTCTGGTTCCGTTGTCGTTGGAGTGAGTCCTAGCCTACCGGTGAAGGGGGTCTCATTCATTTTGGGAAACGATTTGGTCGGAGGGAAGGGTCGTGCCAAACCCTGTCGTTTGCAAGAATCCCAGAGTAGAGGAACCCGATGGGCTATCAGAAAAGAGTTCCCAGCATGTGCCGTTACACAGGCTATGTCTAAGAAAGTTGAAGCGAGCAAGTCAAGTGTTGAGGAGGATGAGTGATCCTGATTTGGGGAAAACTCCTGAGTTGAAAACCCCAAAGGTGAGCGAYTTTGTAGGACTGCTGAAGGAAGAGAGGGTCCCTACAGTTGACACTTCCATGTATCAGATGCAGCTGATTGTGGAACAGAGTAATGATGTAATGATGTGTCCCACTCCCCTCTTTTTGCTGAGCTACGTCCAGAGGATCATTTTCATGAAGTTCATGTGGGTTACCTTGACAGAGACAGTGTTCTAATGAGGACGTGGCATTCTCGTGCCACTGTTGGGCAGGACTATAGGCCCAGTGTGTCTCAAATTGTCGTTCCAATTACGCTTTCGACAAGAGATACTGAAGTTGGCTCACGGTGGTAGTATGCCAGGCCATCTTGGGGTCAGCATGACAAACAGTATGTTGTTTCTTACTGTAAATCCTGTCGCGTTTGCCCTTGGATGGGTAAACTGAACCAAGCCGTACCAATGGCACCTTTGCAGCCTATTCCTGCTTTTGACAAACCTTTCAGCAGGGATCTGGTGAATTGTGTTGATCCTTTGCCCAAAGCAAAGAATGTTAATGAGTTTCTCTTAACCATTATGTGCTCTGTCACTCGTTTCCCTGAGGCCATTCCACTAAGGAAAATCACAAGAGCAAAGGTATTATTCATATTACAGGAATTTCCCCTTGAAATCAGACCCGTGGTAAAGACAATTTGGGAGCTGAATGTCTTTCAAGGGTGGGCTGCCATTACGTTTTGTGTTTTTTTGTTTGTGTGTAGCCCTGGCTCACCATTTATTCTGACTGTACTCTTTGCCGTTATGGAGATGTGTTTTGGTTTGGTTGGGCTCGTTCCAAGGGGAGGAGAGTTATAGCACCGTACATGAGTTTTTCAAACCTTTCGAGTTTTAGGCAACTATAAAAAAAAAAAAAATACAAAGAAAACGTTACGGTAACGTTAGCAGTTAACTTAGCTAACACATCCGCAGCAACTAACGTGCTATCCAGCAGATCTATTGTAGAGTTAACTTAGGGCCAGGGAACTTGTTTATGATGTAGAGCTAACTTAGGGCCAGGGAACTTGTTTATGATTTAGAGCTAACTTAGGGCAAGCGAACTTGTTTATGATTTAGAGCTAACTTAGGGCAAGGGAACTTGTTTATGGATTAGAGCTAACATAGGGCAAGGGAACTTGTTTATGGTGTAGAGCTAACTTAGGGCCTAGGATTTGTTTATGATGTAGAGTTAACTTAGGGCCAGGGAACTTGTTTATGATTTAGAGCAAACTTAGGGCAAGGGAACTTGTTATGGTGTAGAGCTAACTTAGGGCAAGGGAACTTGTTTATGATGTAGAGCTAACTTAGGGCAACGGGAACTTGTTTATGATTTAGAGCTAACTTAGGGCAGGGAACTTGTTTATGATTTAGAGCTAACTTAGGGCAAGGGAACTTTTTATTGGTTAGAGCTAACATGGGCAAGGGAACTTGTTTATGGTGTAGAGCTAACTTAGGGCTAGGATTATTGTTTATGATGTAGAGTTAACTTAGGGCCAGGGAACTTGTTTATGATTTAAGAGCTAACTTAGGGAAGGAGAACTTGTTTATGGATAGAGCTAACTTAGGGCAAGGGAACTTGTTTATGGGTAGAGTTAACTTAGGGCAAGGGAACTTGTTTATGGTGTAGAGTTAACTTAGGGCAAGGGAACTTGTTTATGATGTAGAGTTAACTTAGGGCAAGGGAACTTGTTTATGATTAGAGCTAACTTAGGGCCAGGGAACTTGTTTGATGATTAGAGCTAACTTAGGGTGGGCAAAGGGGAACTTGTTTATGATGTAGAGTTAACTTAGGGCAAGGGAACTTGTTTATGATTTAGAGCTAAACTTAGGCTAGGGAACTTGTTGTGATGTAGAGCTAACTTAGGGCAGGGAACTTGTTTGTGAGTAGAGCTAACTTGGCCAGGGAACTTGTTTATGATGTAGAGTTAACTAGGGCAAGGGGACTTGTTTATGATTAGAGCTAACTTAGGGCCAGGGAACTTGTTTATGATTAGAGCTAACTTAGGGCAAGAGGAAACTTGTTTATGATGTAGAGCTAACTTAGGGCCTAGGAATCTTGTTTATGATGTAGAGTAACTTAGGCCAGGAACTTGTTTATGATTAGAGCTAACTTAGGGCAAGGGAACTTGTTTATGATTAGAGCTAACTTAGGGCAAGGAACGTGTATGATGTAGAGTTAACTTAGGGAAAGGGAACTTGTTTATGATGTAGAGCTAACTTAGGAGCAAGGGAACTTGTTTTATGATTTAGAGCTAACTTAGGGCCAAGGGAACTTGTTTATGATTTAGAGCTAAACTTAGGGCCAGGGAACTTGTTTTGATGTAGAGTAACTTAGGCAGGGAACTTGTTTATGATGTAAGCTAACTTGAGCAAGGGAATTGTTTATGATTTAGAGCTAACTTAGGGCCAGGGAACTTTTTTATGAGGTAGAGTTAACTTAGGGCCAGGGAACTTTTTATGATTTAGAGCTAACTTAGGGCTAGGATTTTGTTTATGATGTAGAGTAACTTAGGGCAAGGAACTTGTTATGATTTAGAGCTAACTTAGGCCAGGGAACTTTTTTATGATGTAGAGTTAACTTAGGGCCAGGGAACTTTTTATGATTTAGAGCTAAACTTAGGGCCTAGGAATTGTTTATGATGTAGAGTATAGGGCAGGGACTTGTTAATGATGTAGAGCTAACTTAGGGCAAGGGAACTTGTTTATGATTTAGAGCTAACTTAGGGCAAGGACTTGGTTTATGATTTAGATGCTAACTTTAGGGCAGGAATTTTGTTTATGATGTAGAGTTAACTTAGGGCAGGGAACTTGTTTATGATTATAGAGCAAACTTAGGGCAAGGGAACTTGTTTATGGTGTAGAGCTAACTTAGGGCAGGGAACTTGTTATGTGTAGAGTTAACTTAGGGCAGGGAACTTGTTTATGATTTAGAGCTAACTTAGGGCAGGGAACTTTGTTTATGATGTAGAGTTAACTTAGGCAAGGGAACTGTTTATGATGTAGAGCTAACTTCGAGAGGAATTGTTTATGATTAGAGCTAACTTAGGGCCAGGGAACTTTTTTATGATGAGAGTTAACTTAGGCAGGGAACTTGTTATTGATTGAGCTAACTTAGGCCAGGATTTTGTTATGATGTAGAGTAACTTAGGGCAAGGGAACTTGTTTATGATTTAGAGCTAAACTTAGGGCAAGGGAACTTGTTTATGATGTAGAGTTAACTTAGGGCAGGGAACTTGTTTATGATTTAGAGCTAACTTAGGGCCTAGGATTTTGTTTATGATGTAGAGTTAACTTAGGGCAAGGGAACTGTTTATGATGTAGAGTAACTTAGGGCAAGGGAACTTGTTTTTGATTTAGAGCTAACTTGGGCAAGGGAACTTGTTTATGATTAGAGCTAACTTAGGGCAAGGGAACTTGTTTATGATTTAGAGCTAACTTAGGCCTAGGACTTTTGTTTATGATGTAGAGTTACTTAGGGCAAGGAAACTTGTTTATGATTAGAGCAAACTTAGGCAAGGGAACTTGTTTATGGTGTAGAGCTATTAGGGCAAGGGAACTTGTTTATGATGTAGAGTTAACTTAGGGCAAGGGAACTTGTTTATGTGTAGAGTTAACTTAGGGCAAGGGAATTGTTTATGAGTAGATTAACTTAGGGCAGGAACTTGTTTATATTAGAGCTAACTTAGGGCCAGGGAACTTGTTTTGATGGTAGATTAACTAGGGGCAAGGGAACTTGTTTATGATGTAGAGCTAACTTAGGGCCAGGGAACTTGTTTATGATGTAGAGTTAACTTAGGGCAAGGGAACTGTATGATAGACTAACTTAGGCTGGGAACTTGTTTATGATGTAGAGCTAACTTAGGCAGGGAACTTGTTTTGATTAGAGCTAACTTAGGGCCAGGAACTTGTTTATGATGTAGAGTTAACTTAGGGCAAGGGAACTTGTTTATGATTAGAGCTAACTTAGGGCAGGGAATCTTTATGATTAGAGCTAACTTAGGGCAAGGAACTTGTTTATGATGTAGAGCTAAGGCAGGGACTTGTTTATGATGTAGAGCTACCTTGGGAGCCAGGAACGTGTTATGATGTAGAGTTAACTTAGGCAAGGGAACCTTGATTTAGTGATTAGGAGCTAAACTATAGGGCCAGGGACTTGTTTATGATTAGAGCTAACTTAGGCCAGGGAACTTTTTAGATGTTAGAGTTAACTTAGGCAAGGAACTTGTTATATGGATGTAGAGCTAACTTGAGCAAGGAATTGTTTATGATTTAGAGCTAACTTAGCAGGGAACTTGAGTTTTGATGTAGAGCAACTTGGGCAGGGACTTGTTTATGATGTAGAGTTAACTTGAGCAAGGGAATTGTTTTGATTTAGAGCTAACTTAGGGCCAGGGAACTTGTTTATGATGTAGAGTTAACTTAGGGCCAGGGAACTTGTTTATGATTTAGAGCTAACTTAGGGCTAGGATTTTGTTTATGATGTAGAAGTTAACTTAGGGCAAAGGGAACTTGTTTTATGATAGTAAGCTACTAAGGGCAAGGGAACTTGTTTATGATTAGAGCTAACTTAGGGCAAGGAACTTGTTTATGATTAGAGCTAACTTAGGGATAGGACTTTTGTTTATGATGTAGAGTTAACTTAGGGCCAGGGAACTTGTTTATGATTTAGAGCAAACTTAGGCCAGGGAACTTGTTTATGGTGTAGAGCTAACTTAGGGCAAGGAACTTGTTTATGTGTAGAGTTAACTTAGGGCAAGGGAACTTGTTTATTGGTGTAGAGTTAACTTAGGGCAGGGAAACTTGTTTATGATGTAGAGTTAACTTAGGCAGGAACTTGTTTATGATTTAGAGCTAACTTAGGGCCAGGAACTTGTTTGTGATGTAAGACTAACTTAGGGCAAGGGAACTTGTTTGTGATGTAGAGCTAACTTAGGGCCAGGGAACTTGTTTATGATGTAGAGTTAACTTAGGGCAAGGGAACTTGTTATTGATTTAGAGCTAATCTGGCAGGGACTTGTTTGTGATGTAGAGCTAACTTAGGGCAAGGGAACTTGTTTATGATTTAGAGCTAACTTAGGGCAGGGAACTTGTTTGTGATGTAGAGCTAACTTAGGGCAAAAGTATTGATGATGTAGAGCTAACTTAGGCAAGGGAACTTGTTATAGATGTAGAGTTAACTAGGGCAAGGGAATTGTTTATGATTTAGAGCTAACTTAGGCTAGGGAACTTTTTTGTGATGTAGAGCTAACTTAGGGCAAGGGAACTTGTTGTGATGTAGAGCTAACTTGGCCAGGGAACTTGTTTATGATGTAGAGTTAAACTTAGGCAAGGGAACTTGTTTATGATTAGAGCTAACTTAGGGCCAGGGAACTTGTTTATGATGTAGAGCTAACTTAGGGCAAGGGAACTTGTTTATGATGTAGAGATACTTAGGGCCAGGTCTTGTTTATGATGTAGAGCTAACTTAGGGCCAGGGAACTTGTTTATGATTTAGAGCTAACTTAGGGCAAGGAACTTGTTTATGATGTAGAGCTAACTTAGGGCAAGGGAACTTGTTTGATGTAGAGTTAACTTAGGGAAAGGGAACTTGTTTATGATGTAGAGCTAACTTAGAGCAAGGAACTTGTTTATGATTTAGAGCTAAATTAGGGCCAGGGAACTTGTTTATGATTTAGAGCTAACTTAGGCCAGGGAACTTGTTTATGATGTAGAGTTAACTTAGGGCAAGGGAACTTGTTTATGATGTAGAGCTAACTTCGAGCAAGGGAAATTGTTTATGATTAGAGCTAAATTAGGGCAGGAACTTGTTTATGATGTAAGAGTCTTAGGGCCAGTGGAAACTTGTTTATGATGTAGAGCTAACTTCGAGCAAGGGAAATTGTTTATGATTTAGAGCTAAAATTAGGGCCAGGGAACTTGTTTATGATGTAGAGCATACTTAGGGCCAGGGAACTTGTTTATGATGTAGAGTTAACTTCGAGCAAGGGAAATTGTTTATGATTTGAGCTAACTTAGGGCCAGGGAACTTGTTTATGATGTAGAGTTAACTTAGGGCCGGGAACTTTTTATTATTTAGAGCTAACTTAGGGCCTAGGATTTGTTTATGATGTAGAGTTAACTTAGGGCAAGGGAACTTGTTTATGATGTAGACAACTTAGGGCAAGGGAACTTGTTTATGATTTAGAGCTAACTTAGGGCAAGGGAACTTGTTTATGATTTAGAGCTAACTTAGGGCAAGGGAACTTGTTTTGATTTAGAGCTAACTGAGGCAAGGAACTTGTTTATGATGTAGAGCTAACTTAGGGCCAGGGAACTTGTTTATGATTTAGATCTAACTTAGTGCAGGGTAACTGTTTATGATTTAGAGCTAACTTAGGCAGGATCTGTTATGATTTAGAGCTAACTTAGGGCAAGGGATCTTGTTTATGATTGAGCTAACTTAGGGCCTAGGATCTTGTTTATGATGTAGAGCTAACTTAGGGCCTAGGAACTTGTTTATGATTTAGAGCTAACTTAGGGCAAGGGATCTTGTTAATGATTTAGAGCTAACTTAGGGCAAGGGAACTGTTTATGATTTAGAGCTAACTTAGGGCAGGATCTTGTTTATGATGTAGAGCTAACTTAGGGCCTAGGATCTTGTTTAGATGTACTGTTGCTACCACTTTCAGTAATTCAAGAAGGCGCCAAAACTGAATGAACTAAAGTTAGCTAGTGTCCAGGTAATAACACAATTACTTTACGGGGCTAGGTTATATGCCAATAAATTACTTTCCAGCAGCTATCGTCAAAAAATCATCATCAAATCAAATCTAATCAAATGTATTTATATATAAGCCCTTCGTACATCAGCTGATATCTCAAAGTGCTGTACAGAAACCCAGCCTAAAGCCCCAAACAGCAAGCAATGCAGGTGTAGAAGCATGGTGGCCAGGAAAAACTCCCTAGAAAGGCCAAAACCTAGGAAGAAACTTAGAGAGGAACCAGGCTATGATTAAAAAATATTCTACATTTTAATTTCAAGGCACAACTTTGTATTGAACTAACCGTAGCTGGCTAGCTACAGCACATCATGTAAATATACTGTAGGCTAATCATTACTATACTTGCGAGCCACGACCAGCAGCATATATGTGACCTTGTCCTTGCAGAGGATAGCTACAATTTGAAATGACTCTGTGTGCTGCCTGCTAAAGAAAGTTTATGACACAAGACAACATGTTGTTCAGCAAACAGTAAAATGTTCATTGTAATGTTGTTGATATTGCCTGTGTCACGCCCTGAGAGCCATTGGTTCTCTGTGGTGTAGTAGGTCAGGGCGTGACTATGGGGTGTTCTAGCTCTATATTTCTATGTTGGTGTTTTGTATGGTTCCCAATTAGAGGCAGCTGGTAATCGTTGCCTCTAATTGGGGATCATATTTAGGTAGCCATTTTTCCCACCTGTGTTTTGTGGGATATTGTTTGTGCTTGTAGCACCGCTGAGGTTACGTTTCGTTGCTTGTTTATTGTTTTTTTGAGAAMTTTCACTACAATAAAGATGTGGAACTCAACACACGCTGCACCTTGGTCTCGTCCTTATTACGAACGTGACAGCCTGCCTTAACAGCAGAGGTCGCACGATTGTTATACAGTATTTAAGTCATTTAGCAGATGCTCTTTTGCAGAGTGACTTACATGAACAATTATAGTTAAGTGCCTTGCTCAACGGCAAATCGACAGATGTTTTACCTGTCGCCCATCGTTTGTTGTTCATGCTTTTACTTCAGGCATTGAAAAACAGGAAGTTAGTTACACTTGTGAGAGTGCAGGAAGCACAACATTTATTCTTTATCTGAGTTTTAATAAAGAAGTTGAGTAATAAATCATAATTATTTCACAGCTAAACATTACATTCATGACAGTGAATATGAATCCTTGACGTAAAATGCCCATATGGATATGGTTGACTGTTGTCCATGAATAGCCTCCAGAAAATATGTGTAAATAAGCATTTAAGATAATTCAGACCAGACCTTATGGCTTCATTTTTATATATTATATATCAACGTGGAATGATGGCTAACCACAGCTCTCTTCTCCTGGGGGGAAACACAGAGCAAATATCGCAGCTAAACTCTAGCCTGGGATCAGAGATTTGACGTCTGAATAGTAGACAGCGCCAGGTCGTTGGTTGCGGAAGCAGCGAATGGGGGGCCCCGGTTGGAAGCGGTGGAGGTGGCCACAGCCGCGGAGGCAGAAGGACCAGTCTGGTCAGAGACGCTCATACTGTAGTTTCGCGTCTTGGAATTCCCCTTCGCTGATTTCTGGAGCCCTTTCTTCTCTTTTCCGGAAGGAACGAATGCCGTCGTCTGAGAGATGCGGAGATTAACTGAGCTACAGAGAAGAAGTTGAGCGTCAGAAAATGGGCCCACTTTCCTAACGGCGATTCTCTAACTTCTTCGCTGGGAAATCTTGGTGGTGGTGAATTGCCTGGGAGTGGGTATAAATTTATTTTTCAAAATCCCGAAGCATCCCTTTAAACAGACTCCAGGCTGGTTGAAAGGGACATCCCTTTAAACAGACTCCAGACTGGTTGAAAGGGACATCCCTTTAAACAGACTCCAGGCTGGTTGAAAGAGACATCCCTTTAAACAGACTCCAGGCTGGTTGAAAGCCCCTGATCAGCTCTCACCTCATTCAGAACTCTCTCGAATCG
>NW_019945841.1:2655-11640 GCF_002910315.2 Salvelinus sp. IW2-2015 | reverse complement strand
GGACATCCCTTAAACAGACTCCAGGCTGGTTGAAAGAGGACATCCCTTTAAACAGACTCCAGGCTGGTTGAAAAAACATCCCTTTAAACAGACTCCAGGCTGGTTGAAAGGGACATCCCTTTAAACAGACTCCAGGCTGGTTGAAAGAGACATC
This sequence comes from Salvelinus sp. IW2-2015, assembly GCF_002910315.2. Classification (NCBI taxonomy): domain Eukaryota; kingdom Metazoa; phylum Chordata; class Actinopteri; order Salmoniformes; family Salmonidae; genus Salvelinus; species Salvelinus sp. IW2-2015. The sequence continues at coordinate 11,486 of NW_019945841.1, read as the reverse complement.
CCTTTAAACAGACTCCAGCTGGTTGAAAGGACATCCCTTTAAACAGACTCCAGACTGGTTGAAAGGGACATACCTTTAAACAGACTCCAGGCTGGTGAAAGAGACATCCCTTTAAACAGACTCCAGGCTGGTTGAAAAAGACATCCCTTTAAACAGACTCCAGGCTGGTTGAAAGGGACATCCCTTTAAACAGACTCCAGGCTGGTTGAAAGAGACATCCCTTTAAACAGACTCCAGGCTGGTTGAAAGGGACATCCCTTTAAACAGACTCCAGGCTGGTTGAAAGAGACATCACTTTAAACAGACTCCAGGTTGGTTGAAAGAGACATCCCTTTAAACAGACTCCAGACTGGTTGAAAGGGACATCCATTTAAACAGACTCCAGGCTGGTTGAAAGGGACATCCCTTTAAACAGACTCCAGACTGGTTGAAAGGGACGTCCCATTAAACAGACTCCAGGCTGGTTGAAAGAGACTTTGGGGTTCCAGCTGTCATTTCAATCAAATAAACAGATCTCAGTCCTGGTAAAGCCCATAACTAACAAGAGTAAGAACATAACTGACCACCTACAGCAGCAGAGGAAAGGCCACTACTATCTGCTACTTCCGCAATGACATTATTATTTTAATGTCCTCTGATGGAAACAGCCCTGAACCAGAAGGTTTAATCTCTGGTCCCTGATGGAAACAGCCCTGAACCAGAGGGTTTAACCTCTGGTCCCTGATGGAAACAGCCCTGAACCAGAGGGTTAACCTCTGGTCTCTGATGGAAACAGCCCAGAACCAGAGGGTATAACCTCTGGTCTCTGATGGAAACAGCCCTGAACCAGAGGGTTTAATCTTGGTCCCTGATGGAACAGATGAATCTCTGGTCCCTGATGGAAACAGCCCTGAACCAGAGGGTTTAATGTCTGGTCCCTGATGGAAACAGCCCTGAAAAGAGGTTTAACCTCTGGTCCCTGATGGAAACAGCCCTGAACCAGAGGGTTTAATCGCTGGTCTCTGATGGAAACAGCCTGAACCAGAGGGTTTAATCTCTGGTCCCTGATGGAAACAGATGGAATCTCTGGTCCCTGATGGAAACAGCCCTGAACCAGAGGGTTTAATGTCTGGTCCCTGATGTAAACAGCCCTGAAGCAGAGGGTTTAACCTCTGGTCCCTGATGGAAACAGCCCTGAACCAGAGGGTTTAATCTCTTGGTCTCTGATGGAAACAGCCCTGAACCAGAGGGTTTAATCTCTGGTCTCAGATGGAAACAGCCCTGAACCAGAGGGTTTAATCTCTGGTCTCTGATGGAAACAGCCCTGAACCGAGGGTTTAATCTCTGGTCTCTGATGGAAACAGCTGAACCAGAGGGTTTAATCTCTGGTCCCTGATGGAAACAGCCCTGAACCAGAGGTTTAACTCTGGTCTCTGATGGAAAACGCCCTGAACCAGAGGGTTTAATCTCTGGTCTCTGATGGAAACAGCCCTGCACCAGCGGGATTAATCTCTGGCCCTGATGGAAACAGCCCTGAACCAGAGGGTTTAATCTCTGGTCCCTGATGGAAACAGCCCTGAACCAGAGGGTTTAACCTCTGGTCTCTGATGGAAACAGCCCTGAACAGAGGGTTTAACCTCTAACCTCTGATGGAAACAGCCCTGAACCAGAGGGTTTAACTCTAACCCCTGATGAAACAGCCCTGAACCAGAGGGTTTAATCTTTGGTCTCTGATGGAAACAGCCCTGAACCAGAGGGTTTAACCTCTGGTCTCTGATGGAACACAGCCCTGAACCAGAGGGTTAATCTCTAACCCTGATGGAAACAGCCCTGAACCAGAGGGTTAACCTCTAACCCCTGATGGAAACAGCCCTGAACCAGAGGGTTAAATCTCTAACCTCTGATGGAAACAGCCCTGAACCAGAGGGTTTAATCTCTAACCTCTGATGGAAACAGCCCTGAACCAGAGGGTTTAACCTCTAACCTCTGATGGAAACAGCCCTGAACCAGAGGGTTTAACCTCTAACCCCTGATGGAAACAGCCCTGAACCAGAGGGTTTAACTGGTCTCTGATGGAAACAGCCCTGAACCAGAGGGTTTAACTGGTCTTTGATGGAAACAGCCCTGAACCAGAAGGTTTAACTGGTCTCTGATGGAAACAGCCCTGAACTTTAGCATGTGTTTTGTTGTCAGTCAGACCGCCACCATGTTTATACAACAGTAGTAACAGAAGAGGTCTGGTTGGGGTCTACAACAGAAGCTCAGTCTCATTAAGGTTTAAAACAGTTAATGAACAGTAGTACTTCACTGAACTTCATGGGCCTGGAGGCTTTTCTCCACAGCAGGAAGAGAAAGGTAGAGAGGGATGGAAGTTAGAGGGGGATGGAGGATGGGGGATGGGGGAGGATAGTTCCAGAAAGGGTCAGGTGTTAACACACCCAGAAGGTCACCAAATGTTATCACAGAGACGCTCGACACTCACTTTCAATTCAGAAACTTTCTTTCTCTTCTCTCCGCTACAATCTCACCTTCCATTCAGACACTTCCTCTCCTCTCTGATCTGCTCTCACCTTTCATTCAGACACTTCCTCTCTGATCTGCTCTCACCTTCCATTCAGACACTTCCTCTCTGATCTGCCTCACCTTCCATTCAGACACTTCCTCTCTGATCAGCTCTCACCTTCCATTCAGACACTTCCTCTCTGATCAGCTCTCACCTTCCATTCAGACACTTCCTCTCTGATCAGCTCTCACCTTCCCTTCAGACACTCCTCTCCTCTCTGATCAGCTCTCACCTTCCATTCAGACACTTCCTCTCTGATCGGCTCTCACCTTCCATTCAGACACTTCCTCTCTGATCAGCTCTCACCTTCCATTCAGACACTTCCTCTCCTCTCTGATCGGCTCTCACCTTCCATTCAGACACTTCCTCTCTGATCTGCTCTCACCTTCCATTCAGACACTTCCTCTCTATCTGCTCTCGCCTTCCATTCAGACACTTCCTCTCTGATTGGCTTTCACCTTCCATTCAGACACTTCCTCTCTGATCGGCTCTCACCTTCCATTCAGACACTTCCCTCTTGATCTGCTCTCACCTTCCATTCAGACACTTCCTCTCTGATCAGCTCTCACCTTCATTCGAACACTTCCTCTCTGATCTGCTCTCACCTTCCATTCAGACACTTCCTCTCTGATCAGCTCTCACCTTCCATTCAAACACTTCCTCTCCTCTCTGATCGGCTCTCACCTTCCATTCAGACACTTCCTCTCTGATCTGCTCTCACCTTCCATTCAGAACATTTCCTCTCTGATCTGCTCTCACCTCCATTCAGACACTTCCTCTCTTATGGCTCTCACCTTCCATTCAGACACTTCCTCTCTGATCGGCTCTCACCTTCCATTCAGACACTTCCTCTCTGATCTGCTCTCACCTTCCATTCAGACACTTCCTTTCTGATCAGCTCTCACCTTCCATTCAGACACTTCCTCTCTGATCTGCTCTCAGGCTCTCACCTTCCATTCAGACACTTCCTCTCTGATCTGCTCTCACCTTCCATTCAGACATTTCCTCTCTGATCAGCTCTCACCTTCCATTCAGACACTTCCTCTCTGATCTGCTCTCACCTTCCATTCAGACACTTCCTCTCTGATCTGCTCTCAACTTCCATTCAGACACTTCCTCTCTGATCTGCTCTCACCTTCCATTCTGACACTTCCTCTCTGATCTGCTCTCACCTTCCATTCAGACACTTCCTCTCCTCTCTGATCGGCTCTCACTTTCCATTCAAACACTTCCTCTCCTCTCTGATTGGCTCCCACCTACACACACAGATTGTTTTGATCACGCATACTGGGATATGTTCCGTGTATCTACCAGGAATAATAATTGATGAATACACTGATACGGTGACTGAGTTTATCAGGAAGTGTATAGGAGATGTTGTACCCACTGTGACTATTAATACCTACCCTAACCAGAAACCGTGGATAGATGGCAGCATTTGCGCAAAACTGAAATCGCAAACCACAGCAAGGTGACTGGTAATATGGCAGAATACAAACAGTGTAGTTATTCCCTTCGCATGGCAATCAAACGGGCAAAACATCAGTACAGAGACAAAGTGGAGTCGCAATTCAACGGCTCAAACACGAGACGTATGTGGCAGGGTCTCCAGACAATCACGGATTACAAAGGGAAAATCAGCCACGTCGAGGACACCAATGTCTTGCTTCTGAACAAACTAAACACCTTCTTCGCCCGCTTTGAAGATAACACAGTGCCACCCACGCAGCCCATGGACTGTTGGCTCTCCTTCTCTGTGGCCAACGTGAGTAAGAGGTTTAAGCGTGTTAACCCTCGCAAGGCTGCCGGCCAAGACGGCATGCCTTGCTGCGTCCTCAGAGAATGCGCAGACCAGCTGGCTAGTGTGTTTACGGACATATTCAATCTCTCACTATTCCATTCTGCTGTCCCAGCATACTTCAAGATGGCCACCATTGTTCCTGTACCCAAGAAAGAAAAGGTAACTGAACTAAATGACTACCACCCCATAGCACTCACTTCTGTCATGTAAGTGCTTTTAGAGACTAGTCAAGGATCATATCACCTCTACCTTARCTGTCACCCTAGACCCACTTCAAATTGCTTACCGCCCCAATAGATCCACAGACGATGCAATCCTCATCACACTTACCTATGTAAGAATGCTGTTCTTTGACGATAGCTCAGCATTTAAGACCATAGTACCCTTCAAGCTCATCATTAAGATCATGACCCTGGGTCTGAACCCCGCCTTATGCAACTCGGTCCTGGACATCCTGTTGGGCCACCGCCAGGTGGTGAAGGTAGGAAACAACACCTTCACTTTGCTATTCTTCAACACTGGGGCCCCACAAGGGTGCGTGCTCAGCCCCCTCCTGTACTCCCTCTTCACCCATGACTACGTGGCCAAGCACGCCTCAAATTCAATCATCACGCTTGCAGATTACACAATACTAGCAGGCTTGATTACGAGACGAGTAGGTGAGGGCCCTGGCGGTGTGGTGCCAGAAAAATTACCTCTCACTCAACGTCAACAAAACAAAGGAGATGATCGTGGACTTCAGGAAAAAGCAGAGGGAGCACGCCCCTATCCGCATCGACGGGACTGCAGTGGAGAAGGTGGAAAGCTTCAAGTTCCTCGGCATACACATCACGGACAAACTGAAATAGTCCACCCACATAGACAGTGTGGTGAAGAAGGTGCAACAGCGCCTCTTCAACCTGAGGAGGCTGAAGAATTTTGGCTTGGCACCCAATACCCTCACAAACTTTTACAGATGCACAATTGAGAGCATCCTGTCGTGCTGTATCACCGCCTGGTACGGAAACTGCACCGCCCACAACCGCAGGGCTCTCCAGAGGGTGGTGTGGTCTGCCCAACGCATCCCCGGGGGCATATTACCTGTCCTCCATGACACCTATATCACCCGATATCACAGGAAGGCCAAAAAGATAATCAAGGACACCACCACCGAGCCGCTGCCTGTTCACCTCGCTACCATCCAGAAGGCGAGGTAAGTACAAGTACATTTTCTAGTGGCTGTTACACAGCAATATAGGGAGCTAGCTATGTGCTACGTTAGGCTAGCGTAGCTAGTAGCTAGCTAGCCAGCTAACTCTGGTAGTGCCTATGTTTTCTAGAAACTCTACTCAAAAGTATGTGGACACCTGCTCGTCGAACATCTCATTCCAAAATCATGGGCATTAGTATGGAGTTGGTCCCCCTTTGCTGCCTTCTGGGAAGGCTTTCCACTAGATGTTGGAACATTGCTGCTGGGACTTGCTTCCATTCAACCACAAGAGCAGTCTGTGTTCCAATTCATCTCAAAGGTGTTCGATGGGGTTGAGGTCAGGGCTCTGTGAAGGCCAGTCAAGTTCTTCCATACCGATCTCAACAAACCATTTCTGTATGGACCTCGCTTTGTGCACGGGGGCATTGTCATGCTGAAACAGGAAAGAGCCTTCCCAAAACTTTTGCCACAGATTTGGAATTACAGAATTGTCTAGAATGTCATTGTATGCTGTAGCGTTAAGATTTCCCTTCGCTAGAACTAAGGGGCCCGAACCATGGCGCTATGCGTTCYGGCAGGTAGCGTTATCCAGGCATCAGCCATACCCAGATTCGTCTGTCTGATTGCCAGATGGTGAGGCGTGATTCATCACTCCAGAGAATGCGTTTCCACTGCTCCATAGTCCAACGGTGGSGCTTGGCATTTTGCATGGTGATCTTAGGCTTGTGTTGTGCTGCTCGTCCATGGAAKCCCATTTCATGAAGCTCCCGACYAACAGTTTTTGTGCTGTTGACCGGTGCAGCTCTAGCAGGGCAGAAATTTGACGAACTAACTTGTTGGAAAGGTAGCATCCTATGAGCTCTTCAGTACGGGACATCCGACCACCAATGTTTGTCTATGGAGATTGCATGGCTGCGTGCTCGATTTTTATACACCTGTCAGCAACCGGTGCAGCTGAAATAGCCGAATCCACTCATTTGAAGGGTTGTCCACGTACTGCTGGTCATGTAGTGTAGACCCTAATAATAGACTTCCTACCTGGAGTTTTGTTACCATCTCTGTTGATGTCCAGAGTTTTCTACTTACCACAGATGGTGATGATATAAAACACCAGAGATTATATTGAGACAACTCTATTTTTTGACCTGGCAGTAATTAGTCATGTTTTTATTATATTAAAACTCAACACAATCCAGTATTTAAATCTCGATTCAAATGTCAATTGTAGTTGTTTGTTCGACTATATTTTCCCCATGTTTAACATCACCAGAGTAAAATAGAGTTCAAGACGTAACAAGATAATAGACTCCCCCAATAACGCTATAATCTATCATTCTTATTAGGAAGAAGGAATATGAATCCCATTTGTCAATCAGCCTTTTTAGCTTGGCCTTTAATCAATGTCGTGTTTCTTGATTCATATTTTTTATGGCTGTGTTTATTTTTTTTATTGTACATGTTGTGTTGCTCATTTAATGCACTTCAAATATAGTTTGAATTGAAGTTTGATTCCATACTAGATTTTTAATTGATCACATGACAAGAGTCGTATGAATATAAAGTCCATAGACTCCACAGTAGTGCACTATAGAGGAAACAGGGACAGGGTCCTGGTCAAAAAGTATATAGACTCCACAGTAGTGGCACTATAGAGGAAACAGTTTGCCATTTCAGACAGGGGACTGGACTGGGGGACTGGGAGACTGGGAGACTGGGGACTGGGGGACTGGGGACTGGGGAGACTGGGAGACTGGGGACTGGGAGACTGGGAGACTGGGAGACTGAGGGAGACTGGCGGAGACTGGGGGACTGGGGACTGGGGGACTGGGGACTGAGGGACTGGGAGACGGGGACTGGGGGACTGGGGGACGGGAGACTGGGAAGACTGGGAATGGGGACGGGAGACTGGGGGACTGGGGGACTGGGAGACTGGGGACTGGGAGACGGGGAGACTGGGAGACTGGGAGACTGGGAGACCTGGGGACTGGGTGGACGGAGATGGGGACTGGGAGACTGGGGGACTGGGAGACTGGGACTGGGGAGATTGGGGGACTGGGAGGGACTGGGGGGACTGGGGATGGGGGACTGGGGGACTGGGAGACTGGGGAGACTGGGAGACTGGGGGACTGGGAGACTGGGAGAGGGGGACTGGGGGACTGTGGAAGGGGACTGGGGACTGGGGGACTGAGGAGACTGGGAGACTGGGGGACTGGGGGACTGGGATGGGACTGGGTGACTGGGAGATGGGGACTGGGGGACTGGGAGACTGGAGAGGGACTGAGGAGAGACTGGGGGACTGGAGACTGGGAGACTGGGATGGGGGACTGGGAGACTGGGGGAACTGAGACGGGAAGGGGACTGAGTGGGACGGAGACTGGGGACTGGGCGAAGACTGGGACATGGGAAGACTGGCGGAGACTGGGGCTGGGAGACTGGTGACGGAGACGGCTGGGGCGGGACTGGAGATGAAGACTGGGGGACGGGACTGGGGGACGGACAGGGACTAGGAGGGCAGGATGGGGACAGGGGGACTGGGGGACTGGAGACTGGGAGACTGGGGGACTGGGAGACTGGGGGACTGGGGGACTGGAGAGACCTGGGGACGAGGGACGGGGACTGGGGACTGGGACATGGGGACTGGAGACTGGGAGACTGGGGAGACTGGGGACTGGGGGATGGAGACTGGGGGACCTGGGAGTAACTGGGGACTGGGGGACTGGGGAACTGGGGGACTGGGAGACTGGGGACTGGAGAGACTGGGGACTCGGGACTGGGAGAACTGGGGGACTGGGAGACTGGGGGACTGGGGACTGGGAGACTGGGAGACTGGGGACTGGGAGACTGGGAGACTGGGGGACTGGGGGACTGGGAGACTGGGGGACTGAGGACTGGGAGACTGGGACTGGGACTGGGAGACTGGGAGACTGGGAGGACTGGGAAGACTGGGCGGGACTGGGGGACTGGGGGGACTGGGGACTTGGGAGAACTGGGGACGGGGGAGAATGGGAGACTGGGGGACTGGGAACTGGGAACTGGGGGACTGAGGGGACTGGGAGACTGGGGACTGGGGGACTGGGAGGACTGGGGGACTGGGGGACTGGGAGACTGGGGACGGGGACTGGAGACTGGGACTGGAGCTGGGGACAGGGGGACTGGGGGACTGGAGACTGGGGACTGGGGGACAGGGGGACTGGGGACTGGGAGACTGGGGAATGGGAGACTGGGAGATGGGGGACAGGGGGAATGGGGGACTGGGGGACTGGGAGACTGGGGGACTGGGAGACTGGGGGACTTGAGAC
>NW_019945841.1:0-1862 GCF_002910315.2 Salvelinus sp. IW2-2015 | reverse complement strand
GGGGGACTGAAAGCCTGAGAAGTGTACTGGATGGGATTTTAAAATATCCTTTCTATTTACCTGGGGGACTGGGGGACTGAGAGACTGGGGGACAGGGGGGACTGAAAGCCTGAGAAGTGTACTGGATGGGATTTTAAAATATCCTTTCTATTTACCCTGAATAAAAGACCATATTACTGCATTCCTGTCAGACACARACGTCTCTCTCTCTGTATTCACTGTTTGCCAGGCCCGAAAGGCAACAGACAATTTGCTGCATTTTGCAGATTTTCTGAGACTCTCAATCTACTGTTCAAACAAATGACCTCACAGCGAATCAGAGTGGAGAGAAGACAACAACATCACAACAGATGATGTTGTTGGGTAATCACCAATGGTTTACACCCTTCTTCAACAGTTTAAATATTTACTGGACTTACACAAACCCATAATCCTCTCACTGTATCATGGGGTGATGGTCTTCAGACTTTCAATATTCTCCGGCTAGGTCTGGGGTGGAGGAGACGGAGGAGACGGAGGAAAAGGAGGAGTATTTGTAACCTTTATTTAACTAAGTCCAGTTAAGGACAAATTCTTATTTATAATGACGGCCTAGCCAGGCCAAACCCGGACGACGCTGGGCCAAACCCGGATGACGCCGCCCTACGGGACTCCCATAGGCGGAGGAGATAGAAATCTCTTTATACACAAACTGTCCGTTGAGTCAGTCTTCCTGTCGGAAGCAGAGATCARGACGATCTCAGAGACAACGATCTCAGACATGTTCAGCGACTCTAGATAAATAAATGTACAGCAGAGGTACTGACTGGCTATAGTTTCTGGTGGCTTTGTGTCTATGAGGTTCTGTGTGTTCCTGCCCAGCTGAAATCAAACGRTCCCACAACATTAGAGAACGTTCCCTGAAGAGTCTCATTAGGTCAMTAATTAACATTTTCATAGAAATGTTTCCAAGTGACCATTTCCTTAAAGTCTAATAGAGCTTAGCCAGAATGTGGTTACCTTGTTCTCACAACGTAAGATATTAATGTTCGAGACACGTTRCATGGGAACGTTGCAAGGACAGTCGTGTGTCCATRGTTCTGTGGGTTAGGAGAATGTTCCCTCAAAGTCACACAAAACTTACACAGAACATGGTGTTCTCAGAATGTTCACTGYATGGACAAAACATTAAGAACACCTGCTCTTTCCATGACATAGACTGACCAGGTGAATCCAGGTGAAAGATATGATCCCTTATTGACGTCACTTGTTAAATCCACTTCAATCATTGTAGATGAAGGGGAGGAGACGGGTTGAATAAGGTTTTTTAAACCTTGAGGCAATTGAGACATGGATTGTGTATGTCTGCCATTCAGAGGGTGAATGGACAGGACAAAATATTTAAATGCCTTTGAACGGGGTATGGTAGTAGGTGCCAGGCTACCGGTTTGTGTCAAGAACTGCAACACTTCTGGGATTTTCACGCTCAACAATTTAGCATGTGATTCAAGAATGGTCGACCACCCAAAGGACATCCAGCCAACTTGACACAACTGTGTGAAGCATTGGAGTCAACATGGGCCAGCATTCCTGTGGAACCCTGTTTGAACACCTTGTAGAGTCCATGCCCTGACGCACTGAGGCTGTTCTGAGGAGGGGGTGCTGTTTTCTACTCTCAGCGCTCAGTGTAAGATATTGATGATCGACACATGTTATCAGGAAGGAGTTCATCTATATCTATTAGAGGGGGAGGAGTTATTCTGTATACATTAGAAGATGGGAGGAGTTTTCTATATCTATGAGAACGAACGGGAGGAGTTATTCTATATCTTGAGAAGGAAGGGGGGAGTTATTCTATATCTTGAGAGGAAGGGGAGGAGGTT
>NW_019945840.1:56997-64773 GCF_002910315.2 Salvelinus sp. IW2-2015 | reverse complement strand
TTTGTGTGTGATGTCTGTGTTTGGTACGACTCTACTTGAAATACAATGAATGGGAGAGTGTGGTTGAATGTGAGATGATGATGTAGTTTCAATGTATCTGAAATAAAACAGTCGTTGTGAATCGAGAAATGAGTGATGATGTCTAATGTAGTGTTGTGTGCATGTGTGGTGAGTCATCCTGTGAGTGCTGGGGTGTGTTCCAACTTGTCGTGTTTGCTAGTGTGTGATGTGTTGGTGCTTGTGTTATGTGTGTTGGTGTGTGTGTGTGTGATGTGTGTGTGGATACCTTTGCACCGTCTTACTACTTATTTATGAAATGAGGGAGGTAGGGGTCGTATGGTGTGTATTATGGGTGTGTTGTGTTATGGGTGTGTGTGCGTGTTGTTGGGTGTTTATGGTGTGTGTTGGTTGGTGCGTGTTATGTTATGGATGTGTGTTTTGGTGTGTGTGTGGTATATGGTTGTGTGCGTCTGTCCGTGCTGTGTTGCTGGTTGATCATGCCACTTGAACAACCACAAACCTGTCTAAATTAACGGTAGCGCTAGGCTGGAGAAGAAGGCAGAGGAAATGGTGTGTTTTCTGTTTGGTCAACGAGGGAAGCCTTAGAGTGAACAACATATCACCACTAGATGATTAGCTAGGCGACGGACAGGGGTCAGATAGCGATGGCTGGGAAGGAGGAGTCTCAGAGGGCTTTAAGGAGGCTGGATTCAGAGGATTGAGAGCTCACGAGAGCTTGAAGGGCTGAAGGAGAGTTCAGAGGCTTGTATGGCCCTGGGAGGAGAATGTCTCAGAGGGTTGAAGGGCTGGGTTGGTAGAGTCTCAGAGGGCTTGTTGGTCCCTGCGTAGGAGAAGTCTCAGAGGGACTTGTACGGCGCTTGGGTGGTGAGTCTCAGAGAGGCTTGTAGTGGCATGGATAGGGAGGTTCTCCAAGATAGGGCTATAGTTGAGACTGGGTGGAATGAGTCTCAGAGCGCGTCCTTTGTACGGGTGGGCTAGGAAGAGTCTCAAAGCTAGCTTGTACGCTGGGTGAGACGAGTCTACAGAGGTGCTTGTAGGGCTGGTTAGGTAGAGTCCTCAGAATAGAAGGCTCTTGTTAGGGTCGTGTGCAGAGTGGTAGGAGTCTCAAGAGAGCTTGTTAGCGAGCCTGGGAGGAGAGTCTCAGAGGGCTTAGTAGAGGGCTTGGGTGGAAGAGTTCAGAGGGACTTTTGAAGGCCTGTGGTAGAGTCTGAGAGGGCTGCAAGGCTGGGTGGAAGAAGTCTCAGAGCTAGGTTAGCTAGGAAGCTTGTGCATAGGAGTCTCAAGGGGCTTGTAGGGCGCCTAGGGTAGGAGAGCTCTACAGAGGGCGTTTGTAGGGCTGGTAGGAGTCCAGAGGGCTTGTAGGCTGGGTGGAGAGTCTCAAGCAGGGCTTGTTGGTAGTGGGTGGCGCTCAGAGGCGTTGTAGGGCTGGTGGAGAGTCTCAGAGGGCTTGTAGGGCTGGGTGGAGAGTCTCAGAGGGCTCTGTAGGGCTGGGGTGGAGAGTCTCGAGAGGCCATGTAGGCGCACTGATGCTGCTGTTGAGATGTGTCTGTCTCAGAGAGACAAGGAACACAACTCTGTTCACCTCTCACCAGGGGCCCCCTTTCCTTGTCATCCCTCCTTGCCTGTTGTCTCTCTCCTCTCGGCTCCTTGTCCCTGTCACCCCAGTCGGTCTCTCTCTCCACTAAGCTCCTCCCCCCATGTCTGTCTCTCTCACTAAGCTCCTCTCATGTCTCTCTCTCCCACTAAAGCTCGCCTGTCTGTCCTCTCCACTAAGCTCGCTGATCGGTCTCTCTCTCCACTAAGTCCCCTGTCCTGGTCTCTCTCCGACTAAAAGGCTTCCCTGTTTCTTTGTTTTTTCTTTCTCTCCACTAGAATCCTCTGTCTCCCTCCATGGTTCTGTCTCTCTCTCACTAAGCTTCCCGTCTGTCTCTCTCCACTAAGTCTCCCTGGTCTGTCATCTGACTCTCCACTAAGCTCCATGTCTGTCCTCTCTCGTCCACTAAGCTCTCTGTCTGTCTCTCTCTCACTAAAGCTCCCTGCCCTGTCTCTCTCTCCACTAAGCTCCCTGTCGGCTCTCGTCCACTAAGCTCCCTGTCGGTCTCTCGTCTCACTAAGCATCCCTTGTCTGCTCTCCTCCCAACTCCGCTGTCGTGTCTCTCTCGTCCACTAAGCTCCATGTCGGCTCTCTCTCTCCACTTAAGCTCTCTGCTCTGTCTCTCTCCACTAAGCTCCTGTCCGGCCTCTCTCCACTAAGCTCCGCTGTCATCACACACACACACACACACACACACACACTAAATAAGGGTAAACGATGCTAAGAATCCAAGTGGGGAATGAGAATACAGACACATGATTTATTTATCTTCTCTCTCTCTCTGGCATGTTCTGAATCTGATAACTTTGTTTCACCGATTCAGCACTTTCTGCCTCGTCAGATTAAACTAGCTCTTGTTTGTCGGCCTGAATTGCAAATACTGTAATCTGACCTTATTTGGAAAGAGTTAAGAGATGAATTTCCCTAAAAGTTTCCCTGAGAGTTTGTTCCCAAAAAGAGGCGAGATACACATTTATAACGGAGGTGTTAAAATAATGAACGACGAACTCTTTCAGCGGATCCCATTTTATAATTCATTATATGAGTCGTCTTTTCAGATAGATTAGGGAGGACGATTTCATGTTTCTTTTTTTAAATGAGCATGGTCTTATCTCTATTAAAACATATTGGATGACAGTCATTCATTATTCTATTCATTCAGTTCAATGTAATATTGGTAGGTTCAGGCTACTACATGATACTCTAATTGTCCCTGTCCCCATCATGAGGTTACTACAACCCAGCCTATGAATGAAAGATTACAACGTAGGGTGCACACAGGTCGAGAGACAAGTTGGAGTAATCAAGGTGACACGTTCAATACCGCCTTGAACACACTGGCCTGCATCTAGATGATCTAGAGTGGAATCATTAGGTCAACAGCGATGAAAACAAGAGTTTATGTTGAACAAATTCAGGTACGGCTGTTTGCTTCCGTTTAAGAAACGTTTTGTAACAGAATCAGCGGAATGAATACATCCCACTCTTTCTATCACACAACACACACCATAACACACACCATAACACACACCACAACACACACCATAACACACACACACACCATAACACAAACACATACCATAACACACAACACACACCATAACACACACACACCATAACACACACAAACACCATAGCACACACCACAACACACACCACACAACACATAACACACAACACAACACACACAACGCAACACACCAAAACAACACACACACAAACACACAACAAACAACACACACACACACCACACAACAACACCCCAACACCACCAAAAACAACACAACCAACACACCAACAACACACACACACCAACACACCAAACAACCACAACACAACACAACACCAACACACCAAAACAAACACAACACACACACCACAACACCACACAACACACAAAACAAACAACCAACACAACACAACACACCAAACAACACACACAACACACCACAACACACACAACACACCAAACAACAAACACACACAACACAACACACCAAAAACACACACACAACACAGACATACAGTTCAACGAGCGGTCTTGACCCTAGCCAGTGCCTTAAATTTAGACCATGGAGATCTGAGAGAGAGAGGATCCATTTAACACACCAAGATGAAGGGAATGACGCTTATGGGAAAAGAGAGGAAAGGAGGCGAAGCCACCTAGACTCAACACCGGACGAACTCACTAGATTTAGAGACCTCCTAGACTCTCAACAGGCGGACGAACACAACACGAATAAAAATCCTCCTATAGACTCAACACCAGGACGAAACAACAACGACTCACGAGACACTCCTAGAACTCAACAACCGGACAAACCGAACGACACAACACGACTAGAGAACCTCCTAGACTCAACACGACTACGAGAACACTCCCTAGACTCAACACGACTAGGAGAACCTCCTAAACTCAACAACCGACGAACACAACACGACTAGAGAACCTCCTAGACTCAACACGAACATTAGGAACTCCTAGACTCACAGACAGAATCCAGCAACACTAAAACCTCTAGGCACGAACACTAGTGAACCTAGGAAACACAACTACGCATTTGAGAAACCTCCTAGGAACACATGATTAGAGAAACCTCTAGAATCTCAAACACGACCGTGAGAACCTCTAGGACTCAAACACGAACTAGAGAAACCTCCGGTTGACTAAACTACGACTAGAAGAACACTCCTAGATCAACACGACGAGGAACACTCCTCAGACTCAAACGATTAGAAGAACCTCCTAGTAAACACAACACATTAAAGAACCTCCTAGAACTCAACCGATTAGAGAACCTCCTAGGAACACAAACACGATTTAGAGAACCTCCTAGAACTTCAACGCCGACTTGATAGGGAGAACCTCCTGGAGAACACAACACGATTAGAGAACCTCCTAACTCAACACGAACGACGAACACAAACAACGATTAGCGAGAACACCTCGCTAGAAGCTCAACACCGGACGAACTCCAACACGATTATAGAACCTCCATAGGAACACAACACGATTAGAAGAACCATACTAGACTCAACACATTAAGAACCTCCTAACTCCAACACCGGACGAAAACTCAACACGATTAAAACCTCCTAGAGAACACAACACGATTTAAGAGAACCTCTAGCTCCGAGACAACGACTGCGAACTACCTGATAACTACCGAAAACACACGATAAATCCTGACTCATACTTAGAGAACTCCTGATAACACGCACACCCATTAGAGACCTCGAGATAACACCGCCGAGACAACCGAAGTTAACTCAACTCAACACATAGAGAAAACCCCACTCCCTCGAGACCAAACACGATCTAGAGACCTCCTTAGACTAACACACCGGACGAAGACACAACCACGACTAGGAGAACACTCCTAGACTCAACACCGGCAACTGATACAAAGCCATTCTAAACAAACAACACGACACCCGACATAAGAACCTCCTAGACTACAACACGATCTAGAGAACCTCCTTAGGAATCCAAGCACGAAGAGAACCCGATCACACCGGTAAACACAACCACGAGACTAGGAACCCTACCTAGACTCAACACGACAAGGAGAACCTCCTAAGACTCAAACACGACTATAGAGAAGCCTCTGAGACTCAACACGATAGAGAACCTTCCTGTAGGAAGCCAACACGACATTAGGCAAACCTCCTAGAAACATCAACACATACGGAAGACCTAGACCTCAACAACGACTATGAAAAACCTCCTCAGACTCTCAACTAACGAGTAGAGAACCCCTCCTAGAACCACAATACGACTTAGAGAACCTCCTAGACTCAACACGATGAAAAACTCCTAGACTACAAAGAGAAATAGAAATCATCTTGACTAAATAGAACCTCCTAAGCGACATCAACCACGAGTAGAGAAACTCTCCTAGCGAAACAACACCCGATTAGAGAACCTCCTAGACTCAACACGATTAGTAGAGACCTCCTAGGAACACAACAGATTTAGGAACTCCTTAGGAACACGGACGATAACCGACTAGAGAACCTCCTAGACTCAGACACCGATTCTAGAGAGACCCTCCTAGGACTCACATCGATTAGATGAACCTCCTAGCTAACAATCGAACAACAAAACGATTAGAGAACCCTCTTAAGACTCAACACCGGACGATCAACTAGAACTCCTGAACACAACCACGATTAGAGAACCATCCTAGACTCACAAGCACCGGAACCCCTGAACACAACTACGATTAAAAACACTATAACTCATACACCGGAAATCAGAAACCGGACACGAAACACAACACGACTAGAGAACCTTCTAGACTCCCAAACCGGACCAGAACAAACACGACATTAGCAGAACCCCTGACTTAAAGCCCAACCATCTTACGATAGAGAACCTCCTAGACTCCACGAACTAAATCCAGGATCGAAACCGGAACGAACAACCCGATTACGAGAGACCATCCTCAGACTCAACACGACTAAGAGAACCGTCCCTAAGACTCAACACGACATTAGAGAACCTCTAAGACTCAACCACCCGGAATAAACGAAACACAACACGATTAGAGAACCTCCTAGACTTCAACACCCGAAACACGCTACGAACACAACCCGATTAAAGAAACCTCCTAGACTCAACCACGGACTATGAGACTCAGACAAAACCGAAAGTCCCTAGCGAACACAACACGATTAGCAAACCTCTAGTAACACAACAACGATTAGAGAACTCTCCTAGACTCAACACGTACTAGGAGGAACCTCCTAGACTCAACCTACTAGAGAACCTCCTAGACTACAACACGACTAGATGAACCTCTAGACTCCAACACGATCGGAGAGAACCTCCTAGACTCAAACACGATAGAGAAGAACCTCCTAGACACTCAACACGATTAGAGAACCTTCCTAGACACAAACACCGACTATAGAGAACCTCCTAGAACACAACCGATTAGCAGAACCTCCCTAGACCTCAACCCATCGCACAGGAGACACCACCCGCCTAGACTCAACCACGCAATTAGACCGAACCATCCTCAGTACCACCCGACATAGAGAACCCTCTTCGAACCCACCCACGATCAGGGGAGAACCTCCCTCAGACTAACACGACTTAGACACACCTCCCTAGACTCAACACCGGACCAACACACCCACCCATAGAAACCTCTCCTAGATTCAACAATACGATTAGCACGTAACCTCCTATCAGAACCTCACCACGCACCTCACACAGAACCTCCCTAGACCTCAACACACTAGAGTAGAGAACCTCCTGTAGGAACGATACAACCACGATACCTTAGCACTGAACCTCCTAAGAACACAACACCGATTAGAGGAACCATCTCTAAGACTTCACACAGCGCCCGACCTAGAGAACCTCCTATGGACTCAACACTACTGTAGATTAACATCCCGAAGACGCAACACGACTAGAGAACCTCCTATGAGACTGCAACAAGACGATCAGCACAGAATCCTCTGATCCCTAGACTTCAACACGACTAGAGAACTCCACTAGTAGTACAACTACGCACTTCTATGAAACCTATCCGTATGAGGACACAAACACGATTTCACGAGAAACCTCCTAGACACAAACACCGAGTTACGTGATGAACCTCCTAGGAACACAACCACGAGTGACCTAGAGAGACGTCCAGACTCAACACGATCTAGAGAAAAGACCTACCTAGAATCCTCCAACATGGATTACGCGAGACACCATCCTAGTAACACAACCGGTTCTAGATAACACGTCTCCACTGGACTCAACAGCCGCGAATAGGACGAACACAACACGATTAGAAACCTCCTAGACTCAAACACCGGAGCGACACACAACCACGACTAGAGAACCTCCTAGACTAAACACGGAGAACACAACCCCGATAGAAGGCCAAACACCCGAATTTGCTGATTTCGGGGGATTATCTTTCTTTACAAATATAAATAATCATGCGGAGTCATCTTCTTGTGGACTCGCTCTCAGGCAGTTTTTACTGATGAAGTAACAATACCACCGTTGTGGAAAATGACATTGGAACACTATTTTGACAGTTACAGAGTATACTTAAAGTGTAGACAAAAATGAGTGCTGGTGACAAGAGGAACCATTCTGATCCTCTAGTCCAATGGTGGTAAAACATAACACAGCTTTAACGTGTCCG
>NW_019945840.1:40677-53992 GCF_002910315.2 Salvelinus sp. IW2-2015 | reverse complement strand
TCCAATGTGTTACTCTAAATTAACTTGTTTCTGTTTAGATTCATCCCAAAGCAAGTAAATAAGTTGTCACACCCTAGTGGTTTGTGAGGGACACCTCCCATCATACTGCCATCAAGTAAAATCACTCACCACAGTTCATTTCATCCTCTCCGTAACGCAGTCCTTCTCTCCATCCACTTCAGAAACGGGGATGCATTGGGTGGACCCGGACATACCCATATACCCCACAGTAAACCTGCAACGGCGGTCGGGTGCTGCAAAGCACATGGATGAGGGATTGAATTTAAGGCCTTTAATGCTTGCATTGAGATGGGAAATGCTTAAACACCACAGACTGCAGAGGTGGTGGTGGGCTAGGCTTGGCTAAATGCGAAGCACTGAGCGATTATTGAGCAGGGCACCCAAGGCCAAGTTATGCGGTTTAAACTAATTTGATACATTTCAAAAATATATCTATTATCTTTCAGTACCCAAGTTCAATTGAGGCATGTGTTCAACGTGTGTACACACTGTATGGTTTTACACTCCCTAGTCGTTACTGGGTCTGCTATCGGTAGAGATGAGATTAGAGCCTCCACAACAACTAGGTTATTTTAATTCAAGAATGTCTATGGCCCATTCTGAACATTTACAAGTGTCTATCAATAGTGGCTTGATCCACCATACAAAGCATGTTGTTTAGAAGATCAAAACCTAGAGGAATTTAGAGATTATCCATCCCTCGAGTTCCCTTCGTACAAATATCTATCAGGAAGTACTCTTAACTCATGCGATTGAAACACAGTGGGTGCATGTGTAGCAGGCGAGGTCTGCCTTGAGTGATCTGTAAGAACACTAGATACCAGATCAAGGAAGTTTCAATTTCTGGAAGAAATGCACGATGAAAGCATGCTGCGGCTTTATCAGTCAGAGAAAAGGTCAGTTTGTGAAGCATGAGCTATATCAAAGAAGCTAAACTCCTACAGAGAGGCCTAATGTAACTCACCAGTTTGTGGAAAGAGACCCAACTTTTATACCTTGAGGTTAAAAGAAAGAGACGTGTGAAGAGACAGAGAAAAAAATGCAACACAGAGGAAATTGAATGTTCTTCAACTTGAACCAACAGGTTGCTCTGCTAAGACAGCAACGTCCTCCATCACACCTTCATTTTATCTGTAGGACACAAACTCCCCCATCACACCTTCATTAAAACGTTATCTTAGACACCAATCCTCCACACACCTTCATAAATACGGTTATCTGTAGAACACACCTCCTCCATCACAGCCTGTTCATTAATAACAGTGTATCTGTAGACACACACCTTCCATCACACCTTCCATTTCTTGAATCTGCCACGCAAAAACGAATACAAGGTGAATAGCAGGTGTAAACAGTGAATAGCAGGTAATAAGCAGTCGTAGAATAACAGGTGATAAAACAGGTGAAAAGGCAGGAATAACAGGTGAACCAACAGGAATACAGGTGAACAGCACGCTGAATAACAGGATCCAAATGAATAGCAGTTGACAAAATAGCAGGTGAAAACAGTGACCCAACAGTGAACAACAGGTGAACAACACGGAAACGAAAATCCGTGATCCCCATATTCCCGTCCTCATTTCCCCGTTCCATTTCCACCGCCTTTCCATCCCGTTTCCCAGTTCCTATCCCCATTTCTTCCCGTTCCATCGCCTTCCCATTTCCCCATTCCACATTTTCCCCTTTCCATTCCCCTTTCCATTTCCCCTTCCATTCCCCTTCCTTCCCCTTCCATTTCCGCCATTTCCCAATCCCCATTTCATTTCCCCTTTCCATTTCCCCGTTCCATTTCCCCTTCCATTCCCCTCCAGTCGTTCCATTTCCCTTCCATTCCCCTTCCATTCTCCAATTCCCCTTCATATCCCTGCCATCTTCCATGTCATCCGTCCATCTTTCCATTCCCCTTCCATTTCCCGTCCATTTCCCCGTCATCCTCCATCTTCCTCTTCCCTCCTACCCTTCCCCTTCCATCTCATTCCCCTTCCATTTCCCCTTGCCATCCTTCCTCCCGTTCCATTTCCCCGTTTCCATTTCCCCTTCCATTCGCCCTTCCATTTCCCCGTGTCCATTCCCTTTTCCATTCCCGTCCTCCATTTTCCCCCGTTCCATTTCCCCGTTCCATTTCCCCTCTCCATTTCCTTCCATTCCCTTCCACTTTTCCCCCCCGTCCATTTCCCCTTCCATCTTTCCCCTTCCATTTCCCCGTTCCATTTCCCTCATTCCCCTTTCCATTCCCCTTCCATTCCCCACTTTCCATTCCCCTTTCCACTTCCCCATTTCATTCCCTTCCATCTTCCCCGTTCCACTTCTTCCCCGTTCCATTTCCCGTTCCACTTTCCCCTTCCATTTCCCCGTCCATTCCCTTCCATTCCCTTCCATTTCCCGTCCCTTCCCGTTCCATTTCCCGTTCCATTTCCCCGTTCCATTTCCCGTTCCATTTCCCCTTCCATTTCCCGTTCCATTTCCCCTTCCATTTCCCCTTCCATTTCCCCTTCCATTTCCCCTTCCATTTCCCCTTCCATTTCCCCTTCCATTTCCCCATAGTGAAGCAGTTGCAGCAGCCCATTACTTTAACTAACATGGTGTGTCGTCGGGCTCCACAGAACTAGGACCAAATCTAATGACGTTTCAAATACATTTTATACCACTGTGTACAAGCCAGAGGAGGAAAATCTATTGTAATGGAATTGAGATGAGACATCTCCTGATGTAAAGTGTGAATACAAAACAAAATAAGTTATTTGAGGGAGGATAAATCCATGACCAAAACAACAACATAATTATCCTCTCAAACTGTTGCTTCACATGAAAAAGTCTACAAACACACACAGAGAGAGAGAGAAAACACACACACACACTCGCGGATTCCTGCGGTGCAGCTGTTTACTGCTAGAAATCAACAGATAGAGAAACAGCAGCAGATTTAAGCAGGTGGCTTTTGTTTCACTACAGTGAACACAGTTTCACTACATTACAATTAGGACCAGCAAACACAACACAACAGACCAAGCCCCTAGTTATTGCAGCAAGGCAAGCCAAAGGAGAAAGGACTGGACCACACTGCAGTAGAAAATACTGACTGGATGGATACTGCTGTCTGTAATTCTGTAATTGACTAACAGTAGCCAATAATTGCTTATTTACCCATATGATGAGCTAGCCTGGTTAAACCAGCCAGAATGAACACCTCTCTCTCTCTCTCCCTCTCTCTCTCTCTATTTCCCTCTCTCTCCTTCCCTCTATCTATCTATCGCTATCTCCCTCTCTCACACACACAGTGTTCAGTCTGGTTAAATTAGGCTAGCTCTTCATGTGGGTATAAATCAAGTAAGGAGAGCAATACTAGTACTACCAGGCTACCAGGCTACCAGGTTACCAGACAACCAAGTTACCAGGCTAACAGGTTACCAGGCTAACAGTTTACCAGGCTAACAGGTTACCAGGCTACCAGACTACCAGGTTACCAGGCTACCAGACTACCAGGCTACCAGGCTACCAGACAACCAGGCTACCAGGCTAACAGGTTAACAGGTTAACAGGCTAACAGGCTAACAGGTTACCAGACTACCAGGCTAAGCTACTGGTTTTCTCGGCCCCAAAGGAAAAGCCTCTGATATCTGATTAGTTCAAAGACTTTCATCGTGGAGATAAGATAATACCTTATCATCTGTGACATGGGGTAACTTATCGTAGTATGAACATTTCAAAACCACATAACACCCCTTTGCTTTATGCTCATTCAAAAATGAAAATGGATTGTACGGATAAAGATGAGTGACGATGCGCTATTACAGCCTACTATGTTATTACGATGATATAAGGTTTAATTATTTATAAAGTGGGTCTATTTGCAAAATGTCAAGATAATGCAGTGTCTTTCTATTACTGTAACATTATCCCATATAATGTCGTGTTATTCCCATGGTATTATTAGCCCACTATCACCTTTTTAACGTAAAAAAAAAATATATACATTTGAAGTATGTTTGAGATTAAATATAAAACCACATGCCATTCGATTTTTGAAGAGATGGGATCCGTGAAATCTCAATAGACAAGAAAAAAAACAAAAGTTTTCCCATCACCAAACGTTTTAGCATGATTTTTTTTTGCCAGTGAGGCTACTGGTCCCCTGTCCTGGATATCTAGAGCGAGTTAATCTGTTACAAACTGCTCCAGTCTCTACAGCTCTCAAGAACAACATCTAATTTAAGGTCAAGCCATTTCAAACGGACAAAAACGAGCACCCGGTTCAAGGGACGACTACATACACCCACAACATTTCAAAACGGATCCCGGGCCAAAATCGAATGTTGTTTTTGCCCTGTAGGCTACGTCGCGTGCACTCGCTGATACAAATCAGGTTTTGATTGGCTAAACAAACTGTCATTTGACAGCAATCAATTGAAACACTGCCTACGCATTTTAGTCACAAGCTATATGGATTGTTAGGAGGTAAAATAGGCTCCTGAGGGGTAATACTGTAACAAGACTTTAAATGATTGTGACAAATAAAATATAAATCATGTCACTAATGGAAATATAAAACCTTATAGATTCCACTAAAAACATTGAAATGAATTAATCACAACATATAAAACACAAATCATTAGACCAAAGACAGGTCTAATTAAATCCAAACATAATCCACTCGTAGAATCAAAGGTTAAATCTGAGAGATTAAGAGAATATATTGGATTTTAATTACAAAACAACTCGAACGCAGATTTTTTAGATTAGTCTCGTGTCAAGTTAAACCGCTGACTGTTCAGTTCTTATCAACAGACTCCGTGATGACAAGAGAAGAACGGGAGCTTGGTTTAGGGCGTCAGGTAGCGTAGCGGTTAAGAGTGTAGGGCCAGTAACCGAAACGACTTCTGGTTTGAGTCTCCAAGCTGACTGGGTGGAAAACCCTGTCGATGTCCCCTTGAGCAAGGCACTTGACCCTACTTGCCCATGTAAATCGCTCTGATTTAAAGAGCGTCTGCTAAATGACATACATGTTTTAAAATTTACTCAATATACTAAAACTGTTTTAAATGTAATCTCAATTAATAAAATATTTGATAAATTGGTATGCTATTTAGGCTGTAATTGTATGTTCCTTTTTAAAATCAGAGATGTTTTTGTGTAAAATGAAGATACAACGACGGCCCCCGGAGAACTAATGGGCTCACGATGACGCCTGCGGCAAGAGGAATAGCCTCCGCTAAATAAGAGCCCGGTTGACAGTTCCGGCGTTAAAAACACATAACACATTGTTCAGCTGTCACTATGCGTCGTTGACTATGTGACTGTCTGTAAGGGATAAACATCTTAATGTGTTAACACGGAGATTTTTGACTTGATAGCCTAATCTAAAACATATGGTGACAGACCGAAAGGGGCTTCAATCCACGTCCAAACTAGACTTATAATCATGAGGACTAGACGAGCGTTTCTCTACAATATATAGGGAAACACATCACTATCTTCTTATTGTCCTAAGGCTTTAGTGTAAAATAGTTATGTAGCCTATTTATGTCAGTTTTAGTCATGTTTCAAATCACACGTTTGCGTGAACATTTGTACATGTTTTGGTTGTTGTAGTAGGGCGGCAAAAGCCCAAATGTACCGCTCCGGGAAAAAACTTACCTTCTTCCCCGATAACTATTTGTGGTAAACAAACCGCCAGTAAACATCCACAGAGCCACGGTAATATATCCATTTTCGGAGGTGAAGTTTCACCCTTCCCCAATCCCGGAGAGAAGAACTCGCCGTGAAAGTCTTCTTCCTCGTGCAAAACTGTTTTCTCCGCTCACGAGTAACACGCGTCTCCACCGGGAAGACGTCGGTCTGTGGTTGAGGTGTTCAACACAACGGCGATGTCAATTCCCCCTCGCTTAACACTTCTTTTGTTTCTTCTTATTTAAAATGAATAATATTTTTGCCCCGTTATTTCAATTTAATAATTTAGAAGATTCAAAACCATTGTGGCCACTGCGGCGTTCAGAATCACGGAGAGAAAAAGAAACACAATGTCATCCAGATAATATTCAAAAGAAAGAAATTATGGACCTGTTAAAATAAAAATAAAAAATCAGTATGAATTCATTCATAAATCCGTAGCGGTTTTTAGTCCAAGGAATTGATGCTTTCGCTCGCTGATATCTGAAGTGAGTGTTTTGGTTGCCTCCAAACCAGTGAGAAGATATTTATTTTGTATTTCCTTTGGACTTTCTTCCTCCGGCGCATTTACTTGTCCCCAAAAATTTAAACGAGAAAAAAAAACAAAAAAACAAAAAAAACACAAATCTAAACGAAATAGTCAATTTGTTCAAGGCTCGTACGTAAAAACGATCTTTCATAGAATGCAAACCAAAACGTTCCGTATTGCCGTTATTGCCCAGTGCTCTATAATCTAGAAGTAACTCTCCGTTCTCTCTCCGTTCTCTCTCCGCTGTCCAGGCACACAGCTCCTTCCCTCTGCTCTACTCGGGAGTATTCTGGCTTGAGGTTTGAAGGCTCCGTCTTCCAGCAGCGAGAGCGCAGGCAGCCAGCATGTGTATGTAATAACGTTAGAGCGGAGCAGCTATCACATTACAGTCAGCACCTCGACCCGCCTCCCCACAGCCGCTGATTAAAGAGGACCACTCACTGCCCGCTGCAGCTTGCTTTCTTTTAGTTATAAAAAAGACGGACAAGGAACTGGAAAAATAGAAGCGGTGCACACACACACACACACACACACACACACACACACACACACACACACACACACACACACACACACAGTCTCATGCCTCATGGGTCGTGAAACATCATGTTGGTGGCTTCATGCAGTAACCACTGGCTGGTTGGTTAAAAAAAGAAGGCCTAGTATTTCTAGAGAGCGGTGGACAAGACACGTATATGCTTAGATATAAATTCTCTATTCTTAGAAAAGAGGAATAGGGCGTTATACCGTCCGCTAGCCCACTGTCATAGGATTACCAAACAGCTGTTCAACAAGGGAAGTACGGAGATATAACGATGTCAGCAAAAAAAAAACACTGAGACGGAGAAAAACATTTATGATAACCTATGAGTTACAAAGTCATTCGGAGTCATTAGTGTCCACTCAAAGAAGAAAAACAAAATCATTTTTATGGACACAAACCATTGTATTTGTATGAAATACAGTAGTACTGTACTGTGAAGATGCTGACATTGTGTTACTGCAGTAGTGATAGCTTGGCATGCCAGCTCAGGCAGCGGTAATGTGGTAATGTGTGGCTGCGCTGGTGATTTTAACGCACCACCCCCCTGACAGCATGCCATGTACAGTAGCGTAACAAGGGGATGATAGACTCTAAATAATCAGAATAAGGTGGAAAAAAACTGAACAGGGTTACACACAACAACAACAACAAAAAACCTGTCATGAAAAAGACAGAAAGATAGACTAAATATATATGCCAGATGACAATCAAAACCTCATCTCTTCTATAGGGCTATAAAACACTTACATGTATATACGTCTCACACAGGAGGAGTCGGGACATACGGAACGTAAAACCAGAAGATATGAGGAGGAGTCGGGACATACGGAAGTAAAACCAGAAGAGATGAGGAGTCGGGACATATGGAACGTAAAACCAGAAGAGATGAGGAGTCGGGACATATGGAACGTAAAACCAGAAGAGATGAGGAGTCGGGACATACGGAACGTAAAACCAGAAGAGATGAGGAGTCGGGACATGCGGAACGTAAAACCAGACGAGATGAGGAACTCTGTATCAATTCAACCATAAGAGTGAGAAAGCTGAGAAAAAGTGAAATCCATTTGGGAGTCGTAGGATGAGGTTAAAAGTCCCTCGTGGCCACATTGAACACATCAAAGCTTCTTCTCTACATCCATCCAGTTAGGAAAACCAATCGTTCCCGGAGCCTACCCGCTACTCGCTCCATAACGTACCCACCCTGGACCCACCCAGGCCCGCCCCGGCTTGGGTTCTCCAACCCACCACAGCACCAGCACTAACTACAGACATGAACTCTTGGTGGAGGATTTATAATGACACAGCTATACTCTGCAGCAGCCAGCTCCTTAGATACACATCTTCTCAGAAACAAAGGTCTGGTCCAAAGTAGTGCACTATATAGGGAATAGGGCTCTATAGGGCTCTGGTCCAAAGTAGTCTACTATATAGGGAATAGGGCTTCTGGTCCAAAGTAGTGCACTATATAGGGAATAGGGTGCCATAGGGCTCTGGTCCAAAGTAGTGCACTATATAGGGAATAGGGTGCCATAGGGCTCTGGTCCAAAGTAGTCTACTATATAGGGAATAGGGCTTCTGGTCAAAAGTAGTGCACTACATAGGGAATAGGGCTCTGGTCTAAAGTAGTGCACTACATAGGGAATAGGGCTCTGGTCTAAAGTAGTGTACTACATAGGGAATAGGGCTCTGGTCTAAAGTAGTGCACTACATAGGGAACAGGGTTCCATAGGGCCCTGGTCTAAAGTAGTGCACTATATAGGGAATAGGGTGCCTTTTAAGACTTAGGGGAGAACACGTTAGCTGAGGTTTTCAAATCAAATCAAATTTAATGCCCCAAATACAAACAAGTGTAGACTTTATCGTGAAATGTTTACTTACAAGCCCTTAATTAATCAACAATGTAGTTTTAAGAAAACAGAGTTAAGAAAATGTTTACTAAATAAACGAAAGTAAAAAAAAAAAAAAAAATAAGTTACAATCAAATAACAATAAGGAGGCTATATACAGGGAGGTACCGAGTCAATGTGCGGGGGTACAGGTGAGTCCAGGTAATTGATGTAATATGTATATGTAGGTAGGGGTAAAGGGACTATGCATTGATAGCAAACAGCGAGTAGCAGCAGTGTAGAAATAAAGGGGGGGTCAATGTAAATAGTCCGGTGGCCATTTGATTAGTTGTTCAGCAGGGTTATGGCTTGGGGGTAGAAGCTGTTCAGGAGCCTTTTGGACCTTTTCAGCACATGGTGGACAGATTTCATGTCTACTACATTCCCCCAGGCTGCAGCCCCTACCTCCACCTACTGCTACAGACCCCCAGGCTGCAGCCCCTACCTCCACCTACTGCTGCAGGCCCCCTAGGCTAGCAGCCCCTACCTCCAGCTACTATTACAGCCCCCTAGGCTAGCAGCCCCTACCTCCAGCTACTACTACAGCCCCCTAGGCTGGCAGCCTCTACCTCCACCTACTACTACAGCCCCCTAGGCTAGCAGCCCCTACCTCCACCTACTACTACAGCCCCCTAGGCTGGCAGCCCCTACCTCCACCTACTACTACAGCCCCCTAGGCTGGCAGCCCCTACCTCCAGCTACTACTACAGCCCCCTAGGCTGGCAGCCCCTACCTCCAGCTACTACTACAGCTCCCCAGGCTAGCAGCCCCTACCTCCAGCTACTGCTACAGACCCCCAGGCTAGCAGCCCCTACGTCCAGCTACTACTACAGCTCCCCAGGCTAGCAGCCCCTACCTCCAGCTACTACTACAGCTCCCCAGGCTGGCAGCCCCTACCTCCAGCTACTGTTACAGACCCCCAGGCTGCAGCCCCTACCTCCACCTACTGCTACAGCCCCCTAGGCTGGCAGCCCCTACCTCCAGCTACTGCTACGGAAAGTTCTGGAGGTAATTTACAGATAAACACTCAGATCCAATTACCTGGACTAAGCAGGGGGTGGTGCTCCCTGCTGGACTTGCCTCTGGAGCTCTGCTGTTGGCAGGCTGTGGGCTGTGGGGTCCTGAGCTCATTGCCTCCGTGTCTGGCTCACAGATCGTATCTCCCTGTGGCAAGTGTTACACAGTTGGACTATCGTAGCTAAATAAATGACAAGAATGAAAATGGCAAGGCTCTCTGGAGGAAAACCTGTCCTGGTATGGGTCTGTGTGGAGTTAACTGAAAGGAAACTGCCAAGGAGATAGCTAGTGATAGGTAGTGGTAGGTAGTGGAGATAGCTAGTGATAGGTAGTGGTAGGTAGTGGAGATAGCTTGGTGTGGTGTGTGTGTGGTGTGTGTGTGTGTGTGTTGTAATTGTCTACTGAGAGTGTACAACATTAAGTCACTCCTTCTATTTGGTTGACCTTCCCCCTTCCCTCGAACAGCCTCAGTTCGTCGGGTCAGGGCTTCACAAGGTGTCGAAAGCGTTCCACAGGGATGCTGGTCCATGTTGACTCCAATGCTTCCTCAGTTGTGTGAAGGATCAGGAAGGGTGGGTGGGTAAGGATCAGGAGGGGCGGGGAAAGATTGGGAGGGAAGGGGAGAGGGGAAGGAGGGGTGTGGAAGGGGAAGGAGGTGGTGGGGAAGGGGAAGGGAGGGGTGGGAGGGAAGGAGGGGTGTGGAAGGGGAAGGAGGGGTGGGGAAGGGGAGGAGGGTGGGATGGAGGGTGGGGATGGGAAGGAGGGATGGGGAGGAGGTGTGGGGAAGGGAAGGGGGGTGGGATGGGGAAGGAGGGTGGGGAAGGGGAAGGAGGGGTGGGGAAGGGAGGAGGGCGCGGGGAAAGGAGGGGTGGAAGGGGAAGGAGGGGTGGGTGGGGGAAGGAGGGGTGGGGATAGGGGAAGGAGGGGTGGGGAAGGGAAGGAGGGGGGGGCGGGGAAGGAGGGTGGGGAAGGGAAGGAATGGTGGGGAAGTAGGGGTGGGGAAGGAGAGGAGGGTGGGAAGGAGGGGTGGGGAAGGGAAGGAGGGGTGGGGAATGAGGAAGGGGCATCTCTACAATTTAGGCTCATGTCATGGAAATGTGACGGACTTCTTTCATTCGATTTTCTCTCTCTCTCCCTCTCTCTCTTTTCTCTTAATCTCTCAGGTGAGGCCTGAGAGAGAGAAAGAGCAACTATTCTCATGTGGTGCTAATCCATCTGCTAATCCATCTGCTAATCTATCTGCGAATATATCTATCTGCTAATCTATCTGCTAATCTATCTATCTGCTAATTCTATTGCTAATCTATCTGCTAATCTATCTACTAATTCTATCTATCTGCTAATCTATTGGTAATATATCTATCTGCTTGCTAATCTATCTATCTCTAATATATCTATCTGCTAATCTATCTGCTAATCTATCTATCTGCTAATCTATCTGCTAATCTATATATCTGCTAATCATCTATCTGTAATCTATCTATCTGCTAATTTATCTATCTGCTAATCTATCTATCTGCTAATCTATCTATCTGCTAATCTATCTATCTGCTAATATATCTGCTAATCTATATATCTGCTAATCTATCTATCTGCTAATCTATCTGCTAATCTCTCTGCTAATCTATCTATCTGCTAATCTATCTATCTGCTAATCTATCTATCTGCTAATTTATTCTGCTAATCTATCTATCTGCTAATCTATCTGCTAATCTATCTGCTAATCTATCTATCTGCTAATCTATCTGCTAATCTATCTATCTGCTAATTGATCTGCTAATCTATCTATCTGCTAATCTATCTGCTAATCTATCTATCTGCTAATTTATCTATCTGCTAATCTACCTATCTGCTAATCTATCTATCTGCTAATGTATCTATCTGCTAATCTATCTATCTGCTAAACTATCTATCTGCGAATCTATCTATCTGCTAATCTATCTATCTGCTAATGTATCTATCTGCTAATCTATCTATCTGCTAATCTATCTATCTGCTAATTTATCTATCTACTAATTTATCTATCTGCTAATCTATCTGCTAATCTATATATCTACTAATCTATATATCTGCTAATCTATCTATCTGCTAATCTATCTGCTAATCTATCTATCTGCTAATCTATCTATCTGCTCATCAATCTATCTGCTAATCTATCTATCTGCTAATATCTATCTGCTAATCTATCTGCTAATCTACCTATCTGCTAATCTACCTCTCTGGTAATCTATCTATCTGCTAATGTATCTATCTGCTAATTTATCTATCTGCTAATCTATCTATCTGTTAATCTATCTGCTAACTATCTGCTAATCTCCTATCTGCTAATCTGCCTATTGCTAATCTACCTATCTGCTAACTATCTATCTGCTAATTCTATCTGCTAATCTATCTGCTAATCTATCTATCTGCTAATCTATCTGCTAATCTATCTGCTAATCTATCTGCTAATCTACCTATCTGCTAATCTATCTGCTAATCTACTGCTAATCTATCTGCTAATCTATCTGCTAATCTACCTATCTGCTAATCTATTCTGCTAATCTACCTATCTGCTAATCTATCTGCTAATCTACTTATCTGCTAATCTATCTATCTGCTAATCTCCCATTTCAACACAGATAACAGCCATAGTGTAACTGTGTGTCGATGTGTTGTCCGGCAACAGGCTAAGGCACCAGCTATCTCCACCACCTACCACTAGCTATCACTAGCTATCTCACTACCTACCCACTACATCCACTAGCTATCTCCACTACCTACCACTACCTATCACCAGCTATCTCCACTACCTACACTAGCTATCACTAGCTATCCTCACTGCCTATCACTACCTATCACTAGCTATCTCCACTACTACCACTACCTATCTCCACTACCTACCACTAGCTATCTCCACTACCTACCACTACCTATCACTAGCTATCTCCACTACCTATCACTAGCTATCTCCACTACCTACCACTAGCTATCCCCACTACCTACCACTAGCTATCTCCACTACCTACCACTACCTATCACCAGCTATCTCACTACCTACCACTAGCTACACTAGCTATCTCCACTACCTACCACTAGCTATCACTAGCTATCTCCACTACCTACACTACCATCTCCACTACCTACACTACCCTATCTCCACTACCTACCACTACCTATCACTAGCTATCTCCACTACCTATCACTACCTACCACTAGCTATCTCCACTACTACCACTAGCTATCTCCACTACATATCACTAGCTATCTCCACTACCTACCACTAACTATCACCAGCTATCTCCACTACCTATCATAGCTATCTCCACTACCTATCACTAGCTATCCCACTACCTACCACTAGCTATCTCCACTACCTAACTCACTAGCTATCTCCACTACCACCTACCATAGCTATCTCCACTACCTACCCTAGCTATCTCACTAACTATCACTACTATATCCACTACCTACCACTACCTATCACTAGCTATCTCCACTACTACCATACCTATCACTAGCTATCTCCCACTACCTACCACTACCTATCACCAGCTATCTCCACTACCTACACTACTACCACTAGCTATCTCCACTACCATCCACTACCTATCACTAGCTATCTCCACTACCTACCACTAGCTATCACCAGCTATCTCCACTACCTATCAC
>NW_019945840.1:26184-40652 GCF_002910315.2 Salvelinus sp. IW2-2015 | reverse complement strand
CTATCTGCTAATCTATATATCTGCTAATCTATCTAATCTGCTAATCTATCTATCTGCTAATTATCTATCTGCTAATCTATCTATCTGCAATCTATCTATCTGTAATCTATCTATCTGCTAATATATCTGCTAATCTATATATCTGCTAATCTATCTATCTGCTAATCATCTGCTAATCTCTCTGCTAATCTATCTATCTGCTAATCTATCTATCTGCTAATCTATCTATCTGCAATTTATCTGCTAATCTATCTATCTGCTAATCTATCTGCTAACTATCTGCTAATCTATCTATCTGCTAATCTATCTGCTAATCTATCTATCTGCTAATTGATCTGCTAATCTATCTATCTGCTAATCTATCTGCTAATCTATCTCTATCTGCTAATTTATCTATCTGCTAACTACCTATCTGCTAATCTATCTATCTGCTAATGTATCTATCTGCTAATCTATCTATCTGCTAAACTATCTATCTGCGAATCTATCTATCTGCTAATCTATCTATCTGCTAATGTATCTATCTGCTAATCTATCTATCTGCTAATCTATCTATCTGCTAATTTATCTATCTACTAATTTATCTATCTGCTAATCTATCTGCTAATCTATATATCTACTAATCTATATATGCTAATCTATCTATCTGCTAATCTATCTGCTAATCTATCTATCTTGCTAATCTAATATCTGCTCATCAATCTATCTGCTAATCTATCTATCTGCTAATCTATCTGCTAATCTATCTGCTAATCTACCTATCTGCTAATCTACCTCTCTGGGTAATCTATCTATCTGCTAATGTATCTATCTGCTAATTTATCTATCTGCTAATCTATCTATCTGTTAATCTATCTGCTAATCTATCTGCTAATCTACCTATCTGCTAATCTGCCTAATCTGCTAATCTACCTATCTGCTAACCTATCTATCTGCTAATCTATCTGCTAATCTATCTGCTAATCTATCATCTGCTAATCTATCTGCTAATCTATCTGCTAATCTATCTGCTAATCTACCTATCTGCTAATCTATCTGCTAATCTATCTGCTAATCTATCTGCTAATCTATCTGCTAATCTACTATCTGCTAATCATATCTGCTTAACACCTATCTGCTAATCTATCTGCTAATCTACCTATCTGCTAATCTATCTATCTGCTAATCTCCCATTTCAAACACAGATAACAGCCCATAGTGTAACTGTGTGTCGATGTGTGTCCCTGGCAACAGGCTAAGGCACCAGCTATCTCCACCACCTACCACTAGCTATCACTAGCTATCTCACTACTACCACTACTACCACTAGCTATCTCCACTACCTACCACTACCTATCACCAGCTATCTCCACTACCTACCACTAGCTATCACTAGCTATCTCCACTGCTATCACTACCTATCACTAGCTATCTCCACTACCTACCACTACCTATCTCCACTACCTACCACTAGCTATCTCCACTACCTACCACTACCTATCACTAGCTATCTCCACTACCTATCACTAGCTATCTCCACTACCTACCACTAGCTATCCCCACTACCTACCACTAGCATCTCCACTACCTACCACTACCTATCACCAGCTACTCCACTACCTACCACTAGCTATCACTAGCTATCTCCACTACCTACCACTAGCTATCACAGCTATCTCCACACCTACCACTAGCCATCTCCACTACCTACCACTACCTATCTCCACTACCTACCACTACCTATCACTAGCTATCTCCACTACCTATCACTACCTACCACTAGCTATCTCCACTACCTACCACTAGCTATCTCCACTACATATCACTAGCTATCTCCACTACCTACCACTAACTATCACCAGCTATCTCCACTACCTATCACTAGCTATCTCCACTACCTATCACTAGTATCTCCACTACCTACCACTAGCTATCTCCACTACTACCACAGCTATCTCCACTACCTACCACTAGCTATCTCCACTACCTACCACTAGCTATCTCCACTAACTATCACTAGCTATATCCACTACCTACCACTACCTATCACTAGCTATCTCCACTACCTACCAATACCTATCACTAGCTATCTCCACTACCTACCACTACCTATCACCAGCTATCTCCACTACCTACCACTACCTACACTAGCTATCTCCACTACCTTACCACTACCTATCACTAGCTATCTCCACTACCTACCACTAGCTATCACCAGCTATCCTCCACTACCTATCACTAGCTACACTAGCTATCTCCACTACCTACCAACTAGCTCACTAGCATCTCACTACCTATCACTGCCTATCCCTAGCCTTCTCCACTTACCTATCACTAGCTATCACCCACACACACACACACACACACACACACACACACACACACACACACACACACACACACACACACACACACGTTAGCTATCTCCCGCAGGCCTCATCAATAAGCCATACCGACCTCTCCTCACAGGAAGAAACAGTAAGTTAGTGTGTCAACGGCCCGTGAGGCTGTTTTGACACTCTAATTTACTAGGCTTTCTCCACTGATAGATGGCTTTTTCCTCAGCAAGAGAAATTCACATGTCGTGTGTGTGTTTGTGTTTGTGTGTATGTGTGTGTGTGAGTGAGTGAGTGAGTGAGTGAGTGAGTGAGTGAGTGAGTGAGTGAGTGAGTGAGTGAGTGAGTGTGTGTGTGTGAGTGAGTGCGTGAGTGAGTGCGTGTGTGTCGTATCCCTCCCTTTCTTTCCACATCAAAAAAAAAATGTGCCAGAGTTATTTTCGTTTCTAAATGTGAGAAGTAAGTCCACCCACCACCCACATTATCCCAACATGTTATTCACATCTGTAACCATCCTCTAATCCGCCTGTCCGTAGAGGCTCAGCCTCAGAACAGCATTTTAACGATCTGGAGTTTGACATGGAGTATTTAGCCTTGCTTCTGTTATCCTAGAAGAACTCCTATAATAACCTTTATTTCCTACTACATAGCACTCTGTGGATTGCCGAGTCCTGTTGTCTCCACCACCAGTGTTGTCATTATCATGACAAATATTATCATTGCAGACATTATCGTTACAAACACAAAAACACAACCAGTGGCCAGAGGTTTCCAGAGACAATTGTGTTGTAAAATGTCTGACCGCTGTGGTTTTCTTATTATCTAGACCTATTAATAACTCACTTCTCTTAAGGTCTCCCTCCTCCTCCTCCTCCTCCTCCTCCTCCTCCTCCTCATAGTTAGAGCTTCTAGTGTACGTGAGCAGCTATTAACCCTGTTCTCTGTCAGAGATAATTCACCTCTGGGCCAATAGGGGGCAGGTGTCTGCCAGGAATACCTGAGTCACAATGAAACTTGACAAGAAAAAGGAAATTCAGGGAAAACACATATAAACTGAACAGGAAATCCATGACGAAGAGGATACAGGTTAAGGAAATGTGGTGTTAAATGACAGCATTGCAATGTGTTTCACTGTAGACACTAGTAACTCTCCACATTGACTTCCTGTATATAGCTCCACATTGATCTGGTACTGGTACTTCCTGTATATAGCTCCACATTGATCTGGTACTGGTACTCCCTGTATATAGCTCCACATTGATCTGGTACTGGTACTCCCTGTATATAGCTCCACATTGATCTGGTACTCCCTGTATATAGCTCCACATTGATCTGGTACTCCCTGTATATAGCTCCACATTGATCTGGTACNTGGTACTTCCTGTATATAGCTCCACATTGATCTGGTACTTCCTGTATATAGCTCCACATTGATCTGGTACTTCCTGTATATAGCTCCACATTGATCTGGTACTGGTACTCCCTGTATATAGCTCCACATTGATCTGGTACTTCCTGTATATATCTCCATTCTAGTGCATTTGATTCCTCTTATGTTTCTATTAAATGTTTATTTTTAAACTCTACATTGTTGGGAAGGGCTAGTGAACAAGCATTTGACGGTAAAGTCTACGCATGTGAGGAATAAAATTCGTTTTGATTTGCATTTTTTGTGTTCTCTTATGAGGTAGGCTATTCATACTGTAATTTAGGAGTTGACGTCTTCATAAAGATGTTATGTAAAAAAAAAAAAAAAGACATTTAATTGTTTCGTCCAAACGTCTCTCCTGCATCTTGTTTTTTTTTCAATGCTGTGATGTGAACTTTGTTACAGCCAGAAGATGAACTGTACGTTCATCACACCACTGTAACTGCCTCTAGCTATTGTTACGAGACTCACTAATTGGTTCTATTCCTGATTTACTGTATGTAACTATACTGCGTCGTTATACTGTCTGTTTTTAGGGAAATTACGTCTCAATACCATTCTATGTATATATATACTATATATAATATAATATATAATAATATATATAATATTCTACTCATTCTATGGAAAATGTGACAAACTAATTTGCATTGTGCTTACCACTCATTCTAAAAGTAAACGAAAAACGTTTTTGTTTCTGAGGAAGTTGTTGACCTGTAACCATGGAACGCTAGGTGACGAGGTCACTGATTATCCTCGAACGCTGAGACGACACGGAACAGAGAGAACAAAAATTCGAACAAACGTCATTCATATTGAATGTATGTTAAAGGTTCTAGTACAGAAACTCAGCTGCAGTAATGCGTGGAGAAAGAAACACAATACAGTGAAATTCCTTCAAGTAAAGTGAGAGATCCCCTGTAACCAAGTTAGTGGTTGATACCTGTAACCAAGTTAGTGGTTGATACCTGTAACCAAGTTAGTGGTTGATACCTGTAACCAAGTTTAGTGGTTGATACTGTACCAGTTAGTGGTTGATACCTGTAAACCAAGTTAGTGGTTTGTACTGTAACAAGTTAGTGGTTGATACCTGTTAACCAAGTTAGTGGTTGATACCTGTAACCAAGTTAGTGGTTGATACCTGTAACCAAGTTAGTGGTTGATACCTGATAACCAAGTTAGTGGTTGATACCTGTAACCAAGTTAGTGGTTGATACTGTAACCGTAGTTACTACAGTTGGTTGATACTGTAACCAAGTTAGTGGTTGATACCTGTAACCATAGTTAGTGGTGATACCTGTAACCAAGTTAGTGGTTGATACCTGTAACCAAGTTAGTGGTTGATACCTGTAACCATGTTAGTGGTTGATACCTGTAACCATGTTAGTGGTTGACTGTAACAGTTAGTGGTTGATACCTTGTGACCAAGT
Source organism: Salvelinus sp. IW2-2015 (assembly GCF_002910315.2). NCBI lineage: Eukaryota > Metazoa > Chordata > Actinopteri > Salmoniformes > Salmonidae > Salvelinus > Salvelinus sp. IW2-2015. The sequence goes on along the minus strand of NW_019945840.1, from coordinate 35,478 downwards.
TAGGTTGTACCTGTAACCAAGTTAGTGGTTGATAACTAATGTAACCATGTTAGTGGTTGATACCTGTAACCAAGTTAGTGGTTGATACCTGTAACCATGTTAGTTGGTATATTATCCTGTAACCATGTTAGTATTTGATACTACCTGTAACCATGTAAGTAGTTGATACTATCCTGTAACCATGTTAGTTGGTATATTATCCTGTAACCATGTTAGTGGGTATAATATCCTGTAACCATGTTAGTGGGTATAATATCCTGTAACCATGTAGTGGGTATAATATCCTGTAACTATGTTAGTGGTTGATACTATCCTGTAACCATGGTAGTGGGGTATAATATCCTGTAACCATGTTAGGGGGTATAATATCCTGTAACCATGTTAGTGGGTATAATATCCGTAACTTATGTTAGCGGGATAATATCCTGTAACCATGTTAGTGGGTATAATATTTCCTGTAACCATGTTGTGGGTATAATATCCTGTAACTATGTTAGTGGGTATAATATCCTGTAACTATGTTAGTAGTTGATACTATCCTGTAACCATGGTAGTGGGTATATTCTGTAACATGTTTAATGGTTATATCTGTAACATGTTTTGGTATATTATCTGTAACCATGTTAGTGGGTATAATATCCTGTAACCATGTAAGTAGTTGATACTATCCTGTAACCATGTTAGTTGGTATATTATCCTGTAACCATGTTAGTGGGTATAATATCCTGTAACCATGTTAGTGGGTATAATATCCTGTAACCATGTTAGTGGGTATAATATCCTGTAACTATGTTAGTGGTTGATACTATCCTGTAACCATGGTAGTGGTATAATATCCTGTAACCATGTTAGGGGGTATAATATCCTGTAACCATGTTAGTGGGTATAATATCCTGTAACTATGTTAGCGGGAATAATATCTGTAACCATGTTAGTGGGTATAATATCTGTAACCATGTTAGTGGGTATAATATCCTGTAACTATGTTAGTGGGTATAATATCCTGTAACTATGTTAGTAGTTGATACTATCCTGTAACCATGGTAGTGGGTATATTATCCTGTAACCATGTTAGTGGGTATATTATCATGTAACCATGTTAGTGGGTATAATATCCTGTAACCATGTTAGTGGGTATAATATCCTGTAACTATGTTAGTGGGTATAATATCCTGTAACCATGTTAGTGGGTATAATATCCTGTAACTATGTTAGTGGGTATAATATCCTGTAACTATGTTTTAGTATTGATACACTATCCTGTAACCATGGTAGTGGGTATATTATCCTGTAACCATGTTAGTGGGTATATTATCATGTAACCATGTTAGTGGGTATATTATCCTGTAACTATGTTAGTGGTTGATACTATCCTGTAACCATGTTAGTGGGCATATTATCCTGTAACCATGTTAGTGGGTATACTATCCTGTAACCATGTTTAATGGTTATAATATCCTGTAACCATGTTAGTAGTTGATACTATCCTGTAACCATGTTAGGGGGTATATTATCCTGTAACCATGTTAGTTGGTATACTATCCTGTAACCATGTTAGTGGTTGATACTATTCTATAACCATGTTAGTGGGCATATTATCCTGTAACCATGTTTAATGGGTATAATATCCTGTAACCATGTTAGTTGGTATATTATCCTGTAACTATGTTAGTGGTTGATACTATTCTATAACCATGTTAGTGGTTGATACTATTCTATAACCATGTTAGTGGTTGATACTATCCTATAACCATGTTAGTTACCAGCATACCGTGCACAAACACTACAAGAAACAATTACGGAAAAGGACATGGGGGGAACAGAGGGTTAAATACACAACATGTAATTGATGGAATTGGAACCAGGTGTGATGGAAGACAAGACAAAACCAATGGAAAATGAAAAGAGGATCAGCGATGGCTAGAAGGTTGGTGACGTCGACCGCCGAACGCCGCCCGAACAAGGAGAGGGACCGACTTCGGCGGAAGTCGTGACACATATTAATGTTTTAGATTGTATACTTTTTTACATAACACTGTGTGATGGTATAGATAGTATACTGTTTTAGATAACACTGTGTGATGGTATAGACAGTATTGTGCTATTTTTCCCCCAGCCCTGTGTCTCTGATCAGAACAAGGCTGGTGGTCAGGGGTGGTCAGGGGTTTAGAGGCTCCTAAATCAGATAAAGCCCGTCCTCAGACCCCTGCTGAGTAGATTACAATAGGCAGCGCGCTCTGCAGCCCACGCTGGTGATGAAACACTATTCAAGGAACTCCCCCTGTGTTTGTCCACTCCCCTTTACTCCCCCTTACTCCCCCTGTCTCCCCTGACTCCCTCTTTCTCCCCATGGCTCCCTCTGTCTCCCCCTGACTGCCTGCTCTGCCTACCCACCTTACCTCCGTGATTCCCACTGCCTCCCCTGTCCACTACTCCCCTTTCTCCCCTGGCTCCCTCTGTCTCCCCGGACTGCGCTCGCCACTGACTCCCCTTTCTCCCCTGCCTACTGCACCTGTCTCCCCCTGTCACCCCTGCTCCCTTACTACCTGTCTCCCCTGCTCCCTCTGCTACCTGCACCCTGCCTCTCTGCCTACCCCTGTACCCTGTCTCCCCCTGCCTCCCCTCCTACCTGTCACCCCTGTCTCCCCTGCCTCCCTCTGCCTACCCCTGTCTCCCTGCCTCCCTCTGCCTACCCCTGTCTCCCCGCTTCTCCCTCTGCCCCTACCCTGTCTTCCCCCTGCCTCCCTCTGGCTACCTGTCCGCCCCTGCCTCCCTCTCGCCTCCCTTCTCCCCCTGCCTCCTCTGCTACCTGTCCCCCTGCCCTCCCTCTGCCTACCCCTGTCACCCTGCCCCTCTACCTACCCTGTCTCCCCCTGCCTCCCTCTGCTACCCTGTCTCCCCCTGCCTCCCCTAACTACCGTGTCCCCATACCTCCCGTCTCATCGTCTCCCCCTGTCTCCCTGCCTCCTGTCCCCCCTGTCTCCCCCACCACCTGTGTCCCCCTACCTCCCCGTCATCTGTCTCCCCCTGCCCCCTGTCTCCCCCCTGTCCCCTGTCTCCCCTACCTACCTGTGTCCCTCTCCCCGTCTCATCCTGTCTCCCCCTGTCTCCCCTGCCTCCTCCGTCTCATCTGTCTCCCCTCTCCCCTGCTCCCCGTCTATCCTGTCTCCCCCTGTTCCCCCCGCTGTCCCGTCTCATCCTGTCTCCCCCTGTCTCCCCCTGCCTCCCCCGTATCATCCTGTCCTCCCCCTGTCTCCCCTACCTCCCCGTCTCGTCCCTGTCTCCGTCCCCTGTCTCCCCTGTCTCCCTGCCTCCCCCCTGTCTCCCCCCTGTCTCCCCCTTGTCTCCCCTGCCTCCCTCTGCTCCCCTGTCCCCCCTGCCTCCCTTACCTACCTGTGACCTCACCTCCCCGCTTCATCTGTTCCCCCCGTCTCCCCCTGTCTCCCCTGCTCCCTCTGCCCCTGTCACCCTGCCTCCCTCTGCCTACCCCTGTTCCCCTGGTCCTCCTCTGCCTACCCCTGTCTCCCCTGCCTCCCTCTACCTACCCGTGTCCCCCTACCTCCCGTCTCTCCTGTCTCCCCTGTCTCCCCTGCTCCTCTGCCTACCCTGTCTCCCCCTGCTCCCGTCTCGTTCTGTCTCCATTTCCCTAGTTTCCTCTGTAACGTTATCTGAGACACTGTCTCTCCTCTCCTCTCCTCTCCTCCTCCTCCTCCTCTCCTCCTCCTCCTCTCCTCCTCTCCTCCTCTTCCTCGCTCTGTTATCTCCTGAAGATCAGCTCAGCTGACAGTGCGTGAAGAGGACAAACATCTATTCCCACTCAGGAGAATGAAAAGATTTGGCATGGGTCCTCACGGTCCTCAAAAAGTTCTACAGCTGCACCATCGAGAGCATCTGGCTGGTTTGCATCACCACTGGTATGGAAACTGCTCGGCCTCCGACCGCAAGGCGCCTAGGAAGGCAGCATCCCGGTCGCCTCTTCACTGGTTGACGTTGAGACTGGTGTTTTGCGGGTGACTTATTTATGAAGCTGCCGGGTTGAGGACTTGTGAGGCTCTGTTTACGGTGACGGAAGATAGAAAGGCCGCTGTGTTATTGGATGGTAGAACAGAGATGTAACTCATTTCACTTGATGACGTTTACACAGACGAGGTGTCTCTGTCCAAATGGCACCCTATCCTCCATATGTGCACTACGTTTGATTAGCTCGGTGCTTTATGTTGGGAAAGGGTACATTTGGGACGCAGGGAGCTACCAAGCATTCCATTTAAATCTTAAAGAATTGTCATGTTGACCATCTTTCCGTGTTGTATTTCCATGAAGTATCTTATTACTCTAACGCTGTGACAATCTATGTCGGTGTATGAAATGGCATCTAATCCTATGTAGTGCACTACTTTAGACCAGAGCCTATAGAACCCTACTTCTATTAGTGCACTCTTTAGATCCGAGGCCCTATAGAACCTATTCCTATTAGTGCACTACTTAGACCAGGGCCCTATAGAACCCTATTTCCCCTATGTAGTCGCATAACTTTTAGCAGGGCCCTCATAGAACCCTATTCCCTATATAGTGCAACTACTTTAGACAGAGCCTCTATAGAACCCTATTCCTACGTAGTGCAACTACTTTAGACCAGGGCCTATAGAACCCTATTCCCTATGTAGTGTGCACTACCTTAGACCAGAGCTTCGATAGAACCTATTCTATGTAGTGCACAACTTTAGACAGAGCCCTAGCTATAGAAACCTACTCCCTATATAGTGCACTACTTTAACGCAGGCCTATAGAACGCTATTCCCTATATAGTGGCACTACTTTAGGACCGGCCTATAGAACCATTCCCTGTATAGTGCACTACTTTTTGACTACTTTAGTCCAGTGCCCTATAGAACCCAATTCCCTTATACAGTGGGGAGAACAGTATTTTGATACACTGCCGATTTTGAAGGTTTCCTACTTAAAGCATGTAGAGGTCTGTAATTTTATCATAGGTAACTTTCAACTGTGAGAGACGGAAATCTAAACAAAAATCCAGAAATCACATTGTATGATTTTTAAGTAATTAATTTGCATTTTATTGCGTGACATAAGTATTGATACATCAGAAAACAGAACTTATATCTGGGTACAGAAACCTTTGTTTGCAATTACAAGTCATTACGTTTCCTGTAGTTTATGACCAGGTTTGTGCACACACTGCAGCAGGATTTTGGCCACTCCTCCATACATACCTTCTCCAGATCCTTCAGGTTTCGGGGCTGTCGCTGGCAAGTACGGACGTTCAGCTCCTCCAAAGATTTCTATTGGGTTCAGGTCTGGAGACTGGCTAGGCCACTCCAGGACCTTGAGATGCTTCTTACGGAGCACTCTTAGTTTCCCTGGCTGTGTGTTTCGGGTCGTTGTCATGCTGGAAATCCAGCCACGACCCATCTTCAATGCTCTTACTGAGGGAGGAGGTTTTTTGGCCAAGATCTGCGATACATGGCCCCATCCATCTCCCCTCAATACGGTGCAGTGTCTGTCCCTTTGCAGAAAAGCATCCAAAGAATTATGTTTCCCCTCCATGCTTCACGGTTGGGAGGGTGTTCTGGGGTTGTACTCAACCTCTTCTTCTCCAAACACGGCGAGTGGAGTTTAGACCAAAGCTCTATTTTTGTCTCATACAGAACATGACCTTCTCCCCTTCTCCTCTGGATCATCCAGATGGTCATTGGCAAACTTCAGACGGGCTCTGGACATGCGCTGGCTTGAGCAGGGGCCTTGCGTGCGCTGCAGGATTTCAATCCATGACAGGTAGTGTTGTTACTAATGGTTTTCTTTGAGACTGTGGTCCAGCTCTCTTCATGTCATTGACCAGGTCCTGCCGTGTAGTTCTGGGCTGATCCCTCACCTTCCTTATGATCATTGATGCCCACGAGGTGAGATCTTGCATGGAGCCCCAGACCCAGGGTGATTGACCGTCATCTTGAACATCTTCCTTTTCTAATAATTGCGCCAACAGTTGTTGCTTCTACCAAGCTGCTTGCCTATTGTCCTTGTAGCCGCATCCCAGCCTTGTGCAGGTCTACAATTTTATCCCTGATGTCCTTACACAGCTCTCTGGTCTTGGCCATTGTGGAAGATTGGAGTCTGTTTGTTGAGTGTGTGTAAGGTGTCTTTTATACAGGTAAAAGTTCAAACAGGTGCAGTTATAAGGTAATGAGTGGAGAACAGGAGGGCTTTAAAGAAAAACTAACAGGTCTGTGAGAGCCGGAATTCTTACTGGTTGGTAGGTGATCAAATACTTATGTCCGCATAAAATGCAAATTAATTACTTAAAATCATACAATGTGATTTTCTTGGATTTTGTTTTGATTCCGTCTCTCACGATGAAGTGTACCTATGATAAAAATTACGACCTCTACATGCTTGTAAGTAGGAAAACTTCAAATCGGCAAGTGTACTCAATACTTGTTTCTCCCCACTGTAATAGTGCACTAACTTTTGACTACTTTTGTCCAGTGGCCTATGAACCATTCCCTATTATATAGGTGCATACTTTTTGGCTACTTTTTGTCCGCTGCCCTATTAGAACCAATTCCCTATATATAGTGAGCTACCTTTTTGACTGACTTTTTCCGTGCCCTATAGCAACATCCCTATATATAGTGCACTACTTTTCTGATCTACTTTGTCAGTGCCCTAATAGAACCCAATTCACTATGATATAGTGGACTACTTTTTGACTACTTTAGGGCCAGGCCATAGAAACCAACTCCTATATATATGTGCACTTATTTTTTGACTACTTTTGTCAGAGGCCCTATAGAACCCAATTCCCTATGTAGTGCACTACTTTAGACAGGGCCCTATAGAACTATTCCTATTATATGTGCACTACTTTTTTGACTACTTTAGTCCAGTGCCTAGTATGTGAATAGTCAGGCCTGCCATTTGTGGCCTACATCATCTACCGACAGGAGCAAGAGGCCGGTGTATATCTATACGGACTGTGTGTCTGTGTGCGAGCTGCGATCGGCTGCCCTGCTTGGGAGCATATTAAATCAGGAACGGTTGAAAGCCTCCGTGGTCACTGTTAGATTCCTCGCTTCCCGCGTATTTCTTTAAGAACCCAACCACAGCAGGAGATAACACGTCCCTTCGTAGGGAGAGTTAGAGACCCAACACACAGCAGGAAATACGTCCCCCTTGTAGGGAGAGTTAGCGACGCAACACACAACAGGAGATAACACGTCCCTTGTAGGAAGAGTTGAGACGCCAACACAACAGCAGGAGATAACACGTCCCCTTGTGGAAGAGTTAGAGACCCAACCACAGCAGGAATAACACGTCCCCTTGTAGGAAGCATTAGAGACCCCACACACGAGAGATAACACGTCTCCCCTTGTAGGACGAGTTAGAGACCCAACACACAGCCAGGAGATAACACGTCCCTGTAGGAAGAGTTTGAGACCCAACACACAGCAGGAGATAACACGGTCCCCTTGTAGGGCGAGTTAGAGACCCAACACACAGCAGACGAATAACACGTCCCCCTTGTTAGGAAGAGTTTAGAGACGGCCCAACACACAGCAGGAGATAACAGTCCCTTGAGGAAGAGTTAAGAGAGCAACACAACAGGCAAGGAGATAACACGTCCCTTTGTAGGAAGTTAGAGATCCAACCCACAGCCAGGAGATCAACGTCCCATTTAGGAAGAGTTAGAGACCCAGATGTCACACCGCAGGAGATAAACGTCCCCTTGTAGGGAGATGTAGAGACCCAACACACAGCAGAGATAACTACGTTTCCCTTTGTAGGGAGAGTTAAGGAGACCCAACACACAGCAGGAGCTAACACGTCCCTTGTATGGGAGAGTTAAGAGACCCAACCCACAGCAGGAGATACACACGTCCCCTTGTGGGAGAGGTAGTCAACCACACTTCATTCAAACCAGGTGCATCCTATTCATGGAATAATGGAGTCAGTTTTGGGGGAAATCCCTTCCTCCGCTGAAGGATTCTGCCCGGAGCAGCCCTACGATCCCACACTGATTACATAATATCTCACAGGGGGATGGAAATTACTCACAGCCTAGGGTGTGGTGTGTGTGTGTGTGTGTGTGTGTGTGCTGTGTGTCTGTGTGTGTGTGTGTGTGTGTTGTGTGCGTGTGTCTGTTGGTGCGTGTGTCTGTGTCTGTGTCTGTGTCTGTGTCTGTGTCTGTGTCTGTGTCTGTGTCTGGGTGTGCTGTCTGTCAGACCCAATGCTTTGACTTCTCATCAATTAGCGGTGCCGTTAATCAGCTGACCATCAAGCCAGTCTCTGTCGACACACACACACACACAACACACACACACACACACAACACACACCCACACACACACACACACACACACACACCCACACAACACACGACACAACACAGCACAACACACATACACCACACACACACCACACACTGCTGCACACACACTAGCCCCCCCCTCCAGATCCACTCAGACCCCCTGCATGGGAGCCCACCCTCATGTCCTGCACCCCAAAACCCTTACTGTCCTGTCAATCACCGCTGTCGCTGAATATCAGCACCAGATTATGACATGGGGAGTGTGTGTGTGTGTTGTGGTGTGTGTGTGTGTGTGTGTGGTTGGTGTGTGTGTGTGGTGTGTGTGTGTGTGTGTGGTGTTGTGTGTGTTGTGTGTGTGTGCTGTGTGTGGTGTGTGTGGTGTGTGTGTGTGTGGTGGGTGTGTGTGTGTGCGTTTGTGTGACAGGGGTTTACAAAACAAGGACAAAGATGGATGCGGGAAATGGCAACAAAAAAAAATTAAGACTCATTCAAATGGAAGCGAACCCTGTGGATGAATCAAATCAAATCAAATGTTATTTATAAAGCCCTTTCTTACATCACAGCTGATATCTCAAAGTGCCTGCCAGAAACCCGCCTAAAACCCCAACAGCAAGCAATGCAGGTGTAGAAGCACGAGTGGCTTGCCATATTCTAACCTCTCTGTTGATAGTTTTCAAAACCTGAATTTTAGAGATGTCATAACGATTTAACAACAGGAAATGCTCTTGGCATGGAAATGCCTTGTTAAACTTGTTATAGTTATTGTTAGTAGATGACAAGGTTTGTCCGTCAATGTCCACATTTTAAAGCAATTTTCACAAAATGAACTCATCGTGTTTGTTTCACTGAACTCAAACGAATCCATATTGGTTGGTTTATCTGTCCTGTCGTCCTGTCTGTCTTTTGTCTGTCTGTCTGTCCGTCTGTCTGTCTGTCTGTCTGTCTGGTCTGTGTGTTGTCTCGTCCTGTCT
>NW_019945840.1:0-26117 GCF_002910315.2 Salvelinus sp. IW2-2015 | reverse complement strand
CTGCTACAGACAGCTGCTACAGACTGCTGCTACAGACTGCTGCTACAGACTGCTGCTACAGACAGCTGCTACAGACTACTGCTACAGACTGCTGCTACAGACAGCTGCTACAGACTGCTGCTACAGACAGCTGCTACAGACTGCTGTTAGAGAGACAGAATACTGCTCAGTACTAGCTAGTCATGTCTTTAGAATCCATTCCTGCATTCTCCTCAGATCCAGTCAATGATATTACATCATTAGTGTTACAGAAGGCTCCGAACAAAACATCTCTCAGAGTACAACACCGTAGAAGCAGGATGTCAAGCACACAAAACTGTCTGGGTGATGAAGGCTACTCTCCTGGTTTATGATCTCAAATTAATGACATTGACCTAACATGAGTAATGCTCATAGAACTACCGTCATATACACTGAACAAAAATATCAACCCAACATGTAAAATGTTGGTCCCATGTTTCATGAGCTGAAATAAAAGATCCCTGATATCTTCCATACTCACAAAAAGCTTATTTCTTTAAAATGTCATGCTCAAATTTGTAAAAAAATAATAAACTACATCGTTTCAAGTTTAGAGGGAGCGTGCAATTGGCATGCTGACTGCAGGAATGTCCACCAGAGCTGTTGCCAGATAATTTTATGTTCATTTCTCTACTATAAGCCGCCTCCAACGTTGTTTTTGAGAAGTTGGCAGTGTTTCAAACCGGCCTCACAACTGCGGACCATGTGTATGGCGTCATGTGTGCGAGTTGTTTGCTGATGTCAACGTTGTGAACAGAGTGCCCCATGGTGGCWGTGGGGTTATGGTATGGGCAGTCATAAGCTACGGACAACGAACACAATTGTATTTTATGGATGGCAATTTGAATGCACAGAGATACTGTGACGAGATCCTGAGACCCATTGTGTGGCCCATTGTTTAAAGGTATCTGTGACCAACAGATGCGTATCTGTGTTCCCAGTCATGTCAAATCCATAGTTTAGGGCCTAATGAATTAATTTACAGTAAACTCAGTAAATTCTTAGAAATTCTTGCATGGTGAATTTATATTTTTTGTTCAGTATACAGTAGTAATGTCTGTTCACGTGCATATTATTGATGTGTACAATCATATTTCATTAAACATCTCCCAAAGGATCACCTAACCACAAGGTGCTCTGTCCATCAAGTCTCCTCTTCCTCCTGCGTCGCTGGCAGAAACACTACTTACATGCCCGTACTGTACAACACACTCGCCAACAAACCATCTAAAACCATCTATAAAGCAAATTACTTTTCCTCACGTCTCATCGTCTCTCAGACGCATGATTGAGCCATGATCTATGCTGAAAGTAAAGATAGTGAAGTAGATTGGACATGTCTACCATGTCCCCAGAGTAGCTCTGAGCTACATTACTTCTGCATTCTAAAAGCATGCTTTTAAATCCACAGCCGCTCTGATAACTTGTCCTAAGCACTTTCACCACATGTACTATGTAGGAGCACAGTACATCTTTCCTGTACAGAACGTTCTGTTCATGACATGAATGACGCATGTGTCGTCTATCATGAGGTTCCATCAACGTTCCAGCTGTCAGCCAGTTATAGTCCCCAGCGTTATAAGGAGAGTGTAGTGTTGGGACCATCTGAATGTATTGTAGCTGCACTGACTGTACAATACAATACAATACAACTTTATTGTTCATACTGTATGTTACAGCGAACAACGGAAATGTGTCTGCTCCATTCTCAACCACCCCCAGACAGCACACATTACACAGACAGTTGAGTTGAGCAAGGTGTCAAGCAGCAGTGCAGCACCCCTGGAGGGAAAGTATGTTGGAGGGCGTGGCTAAGTCCCAATACGATCCCACATCAAAGGTAACCTCGCTGCCCCTGCATGTTTCTACTATATATCTATCTATATATATATATATATACAGTGCCTGACCAGGGTCTGACTGACAGTGCCCCAATCTGCCCAATGATACACATCATATTACAATCCCCAGCATGTTGTCTGCTTGGAAAACTGGAATGTCAGCTGGTTCCGAATGCCAATGAAATGGTTTTGGAAAGTCATTTCCCTCAACCGTCTGTGTGTATGTGGATCACATCCAGGCCATAAAACATCCGTCATCGGAATACTGCTCCTGATGAGAGGTTTAGGACCGCCATTCCGTGTGGGAATGGGGGAACATTCCGGACGTGTCCAGATTCCCTAAGAGAATGTAGATGAATAACTGACACTAGGTGCAGATTTATGGTTATGAAAAACTTCTTACCGTTTTGAATGTGTAATGCCTCTCAGAAAGGCACGAGGCTGGAATTCACTAGATCCATAGTAAGTTTTTTGTTATTTCATTTATTTTTTAATTGAAAATTTATTTAATTTTATTGAATGTTTTTGCAGTGTCCACTTACAGCTCTGTAATGAGGTTAGGCTACCCAGCTGTACGGAAGATACAGTATGAAAATCTACAGACATTACGGTCGTCACTAAGGATACTAAAGCTACCAAGAAACTGAAGCTCTATGGCACACCTGTGTCTGCTAATTAGATGCTCACCAGGCCCTTGATTAGCTAAATCAGGTTTTATAATTTTAGAATTAAGTTGGAGCAAAAGGCTATATACCCAGTAGCTGTCCAGGAGGAGCGTTAGCCACCCTTGACCTACACATGTTATTTGATTCGATCTGATTATAACTGATTAACTGAACAGCATTAACGACATGCTTCAAGGTGACACCTCACCCTATTCAGTGGCAATTAAAGAAGGACAGATAGCTATATTTATGTACTGTTTGTGTCACGTTCAATAGCTTCCCCGCTCCAGGGCTTTTCTTCAATAAGGTTCCTAATTAGCGTCGCCGCATCTCATAGATTGACATGTTAGAGATAAAACAGACACCTTGCCTCCTTTCTAAAGACTGATCGGAAAGAAGTCTTTGGCTTCTAAGAGAAAACAAAGCTGCATTTCACTTTATCTATCGCTACAAAAGAAAATAAATAGATCGAGATTATACTAGATAGACTTTCGAGACTGACAATTATAACCCTATCTAAATAAGCTATGCCCTTATTGAGTTAGCAGGAAAATAACTGTGCCATTACCACAGGGTGTAATCCATGTTCTGTTTTTTCCACCACCAGAGATAAATCAGTTGAATTTTTTTTTTAAAGGGAGAAAGATAGGACCAAGTATTTTGAAATAACAACCGTGATGTTATTGGAACCTCCGGGGTGAGTTGTATTAATGAGAGGGGTGTAACTTCCAGAGGTATATTGAGACTTTGAAGTTTGTTTTCTGCACTTTAATATCAAATCAAACAAGTGTCCTAAGGTTGTTATTACCAGAGAAATACACATAATATTGTCATGACGAGAAGAGATTAATGTTGATGGAGCAGGCTATATTCGTATTTCAGACGTAAGATTGTTTACAACGGAATTGCGTTACATGCTATAATTCAAGGTAATTAAACGTTAAAAAGGCAGATGACATTTCAATTCAGCAATATATTGGTTGCAGAACGTGTTTATCCAAGGTGTGTGGGCAGTGAGATAACTCAATGTCTTGTAGCACCAAGAATCCATTCCATTTAAAATCATTTTCAATTGTTATTTATTTCCTTCTCCTTCAGTTGACTATATACACCAAGATTGATGGACTCGTGTCTTTCAGAGGCTGCAGGCTATTTTAACAAGCAGTGAGACTCAGAAAGGCAATTATATATGAACAAAAATTTGAAAAGTTTCTTTACAAGTTGGAACAATATGTTTATTTGCAGTTTTAAGTAGTGATGCAGGTTCTTTCCCATTATTTATTTAAGCAGCAGGATCTCAATGCTTGACAGATGCGTAAGTGTATCTGTGGTGGCTCGTGTGTGTGTGTGTGTGTGTGTGTGTGTGTGTGTGTGTGTGTGTGTGTGTGTGTGTGTGTGTGTGTGTGTGTGTGTGTGTGTGTGTGTGTGTGGTGTTGTGTGTGGTGGTGTGTGTGTGTGTGTGTGTGCGTGCGTGCGTGCGTGTGTGTGTGTGTTTATTTACTGTGCGCGTGTACTGTATGTGCGTGTGTATGTTTAAATAAAACTTGTGATGATTCTACTCAAGGACAAACCTAGTCTGATTGAGATAAGCCTTCCAAACAGTCTTTCACCATTCTGTATACCCGCTGAAGGTCAAGTGAAACGCCAGCAGATTATCCACAGCTCTCATTACAGGAAATATAGAAACAAGATACAGTTGAAGTGGGAAGTTTACATACACTTAGGTTGGTGTCATTAAAACTTGTTTTTCAACCACTCCACAAATTTATTGTCACTACAGGGGGTGCTGTTTCAACTTCGACATTTTGCGTCTCCAAATTAAACTGCCTCGTACTCAATTCTTGCTCGTACAATATGCATATTATTATTACTATTGGATAGAAAAACAATCTCTAGTTTATTAAACCGTTTGAAATATGTCTGTGGGTGAACCAGAACTCTTTCTACAGCGAAAATCATGACAGGACATGCGAAGGTCAGAAAAATAGTCTCTGTTCTCAGATCAGTTTAAAGCTCTGTGTGTGCCCTATGGATCGAAATGAACTGCACCCGCCTTCCCCTGGATGTCAGTAACCAATGAGAAGTGGAATGGTGTTTCTACGTATTTTTCAGAGCTTATAAAAGGGCAAGGAACGAAGTGCGCTCTCTTCGACTTCCGCCATTACGCAACGCAAGACCTCAGGATAGCATTTTGAAACGCTCAGTTATCGGCCTTAGATATGTCCGTCTGTATTTAATTCGATATAGGTGTTAGAAACATCATAACGAAGTTATTTGAAACCGATTTATATCAGTTTATGCGAGTATATTGCTATTTTCGGAATTTTCGTAGTATTGCGTTTGAGGATTTGGCATGTGTGTGCCACGTAGCTATTGTTAGCTGCTAGTTCCGAAGTTGACGTGACGTTTTACAACAAAGCAACGATTCTTTTGGACAAAAGGACACCTTGCCAAGATTCTGATGGAGCTCGTCCAAAAGTAAGAGCTATTTATGATTTTATTCCGTATTTGTGGAAAAATGTAAACGCATTTGTCGGCCATTATTGCGGCACTAGTCTGGCTGTAACGCACACTGTATGTCTAGTAACGTTCATTTTAAAAATCTAAATCAGCGGTTGCATTAATAACCAATGCATCTTTCATTAGCTGTCCAACCTGTATTTTTTTTGTCAATCTAATCGATAAATAATCGTAAACTTAGGTGCCCTTCCAAGATGGCGCCGGCCAGAATGCATGCCATGTTTTGACTGATTACATAGCATAACCACATTTGTGATGCTAAATATGCACATTTTCGAACAAACTCTATATGCATTGTGTAATATGATGTTACAGGAATGTCATCTGAAGAATTCTGAGAAGGTTAGTGAAAAAATTTATATATTTTGGTCGTGATAACGTTTTTGCTCTTTTTGCCTTGAATCAATGCTGGTGATGTTAGCTCATGTGGTATGCTAATATAACGATATATTGTGTTTTCGCTGTAAAACACTTAGAAAATCTGAAATATTGTCTGGATTCACAAGATGTTGGGCTTTCATTTGCTGTACGCTGTGTATTTTTCAGAAAGTTTTAAGATGATAATTAGGTAATACACGTTGCTCTCTGTAGTTATTCTAGTCGCTTTGGGTGAGTTTTGTGATAGTGGCTGCAATGGTAAACTGTGATTTATACCTGAAAAATGCACATTTTTCTAAAAAAACATATGCTATACCATAAATATGTTATCAGACTGTCATCTTATGAAGTTGTTTCTTGGTTTGTGCGTATATATATCTTTATTTAGTCGAATTAGTGATAGCTACTGATGGAGTAAAAAACTGGTGGAGTAAAAAAAGTGGTGTCTTTTGCTAACGTGGTTAGCTTAATAGATTTACATATTGTGTCTTCCCTGTAAAACATTTTAAAAATCAGAAATGATGGCTGGATTCACAAGATCTGTATCTTTCATCTGGTGTCTTGGACTTGTGATTTAATGATATTTAGATGCTTGTATTTACTTGTGACGCTATGCTAGGCTATGCTAGTCAGCTTTTTTACTGTGGGGGGTGCTCCCGGATCCGGGTTTGGTAGCAGTGAAAGGTTAACAAACTATAGTTTTGGCAAGTCGGTGAGGACATCTACTTTGTGCATGACACAAGTCATTTTTCCAACAATTGTTTACAGACAGATTATTTCAATTATAATTCACTGATCACAATTCCAGTGGGTCAGAAGTTTACAGACACTAAGTTGACTGTGCCTTTAAACAGCATGGAAGCAATTCCAAATGCCTGAAGGTAACACGCTCATCTGTACAAACAATTGTACGCAAGTATAAACACCTTTGACCACTCAGCCGTCATACCGCTCAGGAAGGAGACGCGTTATGTACTTTGGTGCGAAATGCAAATCAATCCCAGAACAACAGCAAAGGACCTTGTGAAGATGCTGGAGGAAACAGTACAAAAGTATATATATCCACAGAAAAACGAGCCCTATATTGACAAGGAAGAAGCAAGGAAGAAGCCACTGCTCCAAAACCGCCATTAAAAGCCAGACTACGGTTTGCCACTGCACATGGGGACAAAGATCGTACTTTTTGGAGAAATTGTTCTCTGGTCTGATGAAACAAAAATAGAACTGTTTGGCCATAATGACCATCGTTATGTTTGGAGGAAAAATGGGGAGGCTTGCAAGCACCAAGAACACCATCCCAATCGTAAAGCACGGGGGTGGCAACATCATGTTGTGGGGGTGCTTTGCTGCAGGAGGGATTGGTGCACTTCACAAAACAGATGGCATTATGAGGGAGGAAAATGAGGTGGATATATTGAAGCAACATCTCAAGACATCAGTCAGGAAGTTAAAGCTTGGTCGCAAATGGGTCTTCCAAATGGACAATGACCACAAGCATACTTCCAAAGATGTGGCAAACTGGCTTAAGGACAACAAAGTTAAGGTATTGGAGTGGCCATCACAAAGCCCTGACCTCAATCCTATAGAACATTTTTGGGCAGAACTGAAAAAGCGTCTGCGAGCAAGGAGGCCTACAAACCTGACTCAGTTACACCAGCTCTGTCAGGAGGAATGGGACAAAATTCACCGAACTTATTGTGGGAAGATTGTGGAAACGTTTGACCCAAGTTAAACAATTTAAAGGCAACGCTTCCAAATACTAATTGAGTGTATGTAAACTTCTGACCCACTGGGATTGTGATGGGGGAAAAAAATGAAATAAATCATTTTCTCTACTATTATTCTGACATTTCACAATCTTAAAATAAAGTGGTTATCCTAACTGACCTAATACATGGAATTTTTACTAGGATTAAATGTCAGGAATTGTGAAAAACTGAGTTTAAATATATTTGGCTAAAGTGTATGTAAACTTCTGACTTCAACTGTACATGATTCCATATATGTTATTTCTTGTTTTGATGTCTTCACCATTATTCTACAATGTAGAACATAGTAAAAATAAAGAAAAACCCTTGGATAAGTAGGTGTATCCAAACTTTTGACCGGTACTGTACATCAAAGTGTAATAAACGTTTATGTCAATCCAATAATTGTATATTGGTTTCTCGATTATCATGGATTAAATTATATTGAACATGTGCGCACAAACACACACACATAAAACAATATAGAGGCAAAATGGCTATCGGTTTTGAGACATGTAGTATGTACATATGTTTGGTATACTTTTTCATATTAATTCGGGAAAAAAAGTGGATCTCTGTGAAATATCAACAGAGCATTGAGCATATACCAAGCTATTTGTTTTCAAAGCCTGACACATTTAATTCAGCTCATGTTGAACTGTGAAGACGACCATTACAGAATGGAAAATCCTCAAAAGTTCTTGCCAGAAACCTGCACCACTTTGTCAACAGAGTTAGGTTACGAAATCCGACTTCTTAGATATAATGTTCATGATAAGTTAGAGAAAAACCCTACCGAATGATTCAGAACATGAAGAATCATCATTTTTCTTGGTAAAATGTACTTGTTAACAAAAGGAAGTAAAATTTCATCACCAAGCACGTTTTCACCCCCTCTGGGCAGAGACCCATTTTGTCATTTGAAAAAGTGTCCATCACACAACTTGTTAGATTTCTTACTTTACCTTAAATACATTTCTTCAAGATAATTTGGACTTTTTACTCAATTTTTCTGCTTTAATAAAATACATAATTTGAAGAACAAACATAATTGGGGCAATTCATATCTTGCAGTAAAATAGTTAAATCTAAAGAGAACACAGGTTAAATGTTAAAAAATGTTTAATGTTCTCTTACTTACTTACGTAAACACAACACAACACCACAACACATTTTTCCAATATGGAAGGTAACCTCATTAAATTATTCAATACTATTGCGGTGTATTTTGGATGGGATTAAGGCATTAGAATGTAGTACCTAGTGTCACGACTTCCTTCGGTCCCTCTCCTTGTTCGGGCGGCGTTCGGTGGTCGATGTCACCGGCCTTCTAGCCATCGCCGATCCACTTTTCATTGTCCATTTGTTTTGTCCTTGTTTTACACACCTGGTTTTAATCCCCCAATTACTTGTTCATTATTTAACCCTCTGTTCCCCAATGGTTTTTGTGAGTGATTTGTTTGTATGTATACGGTCCGTTATTGTGGGCTAGTTTATTGTGTTGTATATATTTGATATCTTGAGTAAAGTACGTTCATTGCTCATATCTGCTGTCCTGCGCCTGACTCCTCCACACCAGCTACACACAGGCCGATTACACCTAGAGGCTTACAAAACAGAGCTTGGGAACCCCTAGGGGGAGCCTGGCTGGCTACTTTCTCTATTTGACTGGCTACTCCATGTGCTTGTGGAAAACACTGCACACACACACACAGCTGGAGGCAAAAGGGTATATTGTATGTGTTTTAGTCAACAAACACACTCACTAGCCTATGAGAGGAGAGAGACACCGTGGAAATGGGAATTTATATATCAATATTTTCCATGCACAGTGAAAAATTATTTCTACAAAATTACTCAGGCATTTTTCTCATCAGCCTGAGAGGCCAGCCATATCAGGGGAATTTCACACAAGCGTATTTATTTACCGATGCGCTGGCGAATATGTGTGTGTGTGTGTGTCAATGTTTGTTCACGCTGTGTGTGTTCATGCATACATGTGTGTGTGTGGGTGTGTGTGCCTGATAAAACGAAGTCTTGTTTATTTTGCTGCATATATAATGTGAGAATGAAAAGAGAACGTAGGATGGAAAAGTGAGTATAAATTGTTTATGGACGGGCTTCTTTCAACATCCTCCAGTGGAAACACACACTGTAAGCCCAGTGAGAAGCTAAACATGGAATAATGTTTCCATGGTTTGACAAACAGCTAGAGAAACAGCATTTGTGTTGTTGTATACAGATACAGCATATCCTCTACTACACAATTTAGAGAAAAATACTGGACTCCAAGACTGGACAGAGAATTGGTTGTCAGTTGGCTAATGGATTGTCTAGTTTACAGTCGAACACCACACACACCACACACAACACACACACACACACACACACACACACACACACACCCACACACGCACAACGCACACCGCCACACACACTGTTTTACACAAACTCTCTGACAGCGAAGTGTCAACTATTTTCTGCTGGCTGCTCTGAGGGAACAGACTAGCATTTCCTCTGACAGGCTCTGACAGGAGAGATAGAAAGAGAGAGCGAGAGAGAGAGGAGGGTGGGGGGACAGAGGGGATAGAAGAGGGGAGAAAGAGGGGGAAAGGAGGGAGAGAGAAGAGATGGAGCAGGAGAGAGAAAGGGGGATAGAGAGAAAAGAGAGAGAGAATGAGGAGAGGAGAAAGAGAAGGGGAGAAAGAGAGGGGATAGAGAGAAGAGAGAGAGAGAGAAGGAATAGAGAGGTGGAGTAAGAGAGAGAGAGGAGGAGGGGGACGGAGAGAGAGAAAGGAGAAGGGGGAGGTGAGAGAGAGAGAAGAGAGAGAGAAAGGTGGAAGAGAGAGAGGAGGTGGAGAGAGAAAGAAGAGATGAGAGGGGAGAAAGGAGAGGGAGGTGAGAGAGAAAAAGGGGGCAGAAGAGGGGGAGAGGAGAGAGGGAGAATGAGTAAGGGGGAGGGAGAGAGATATAGGAGAGAGAGAGAGAGATGGAGAGAGAGAGAGAGAGAGAGAGAGAGAGAGAGAGAGAGAGAGAGAGAGAGAGAGAGAGAGAGAGAGAGAGAGAGAGAGAGGAGAGAGAGAGAGAGAGGAGAGAGAGGAGAGAAGGAGAGAGAGAGAAATGGGGAGAAAAGAGAGAGAGAGAGAGAATGGGAGAAGAGAGAGAGAGAGAGAATGGGGAAGAAGAGAGAGAGAAAGAGAATGGGGAGAAAGAGAGAGAGAGAGAGATGGGGAAGAAAGAGAGAGAGAGAGAGAATGAGGAAGAAAGAGAGAGAGAGAGAGAATGGGGAAAGAAAGAGGAAGAGAGAGAGAATGGGAAGAAGAGAGGAAGAGAGAAATGGGGAAGAAAGAGAGAGAGAGAGAGAATGGGGAAGAGAGAGAAAGACTCAGATAGGAGGATATGAGTGCTAGGTGGAAGAGGAGAGAGAGCGAGGGAAGACGGAGAGGGAGAGCGAATTAAGGGATACAAATACGAAAGTTACTATGTTACTTTCCTCTCCTTTATTCCCTTCCCTCCTTATCCTCCTCTTTTCTCTTGTGACTCACCACAGTCTCTAAGACTAGTGAAAAGGGCTGTCATGATTCAAACTCCTCTGATGTTCACAGACAGAGAGAGGGAGGAGAAGAGGGGAGAAAGAGAAAGGGAGGAAGAGAGAGGGAGACAGAGAGAGGGAGGAGAGAGAGGGAGGAAGGAGAGGGGAGGAAGAGAGAGGGAGGAAGAGAGAGGGAGACAGAGAGAGGGGGGAAGAGAGAGGGAGGGAGAGGAGAGAGAGGGAGAAGAGAGAGGGAGACAGGAGAGGAAGGAAGAGAGAGGGAGGAAGAGAGAGGAGACAGAGATAGGGAGGAAGAGAGAGGAGACAGAGAGCGGGAGGAAGGGAAGAGAGGGAGACAGAGAGAGGGAGGAGGAAGAGAGAGGGAGACACGAGAGAGGGAGGAAGGAAGAGAGGGTGACAGAGAGGGGGCGGAGAAATACTGGAGTAGAACATTTGTTCTTTTCACTTGACAGAGAGGTTGAGTGGAGGGATAATGTAGTGGGGGAACCAGTTGAGGACTGATGGATAAGTGACACTCGGCCAGACCTGGACTCATGTTATTACCACTTCTGACAGACTGTAATCAGTTATTAACACTCTGACAGACCTGACCCGCAACACGCACGCAACGCCACGCAGCACGCACGCACGCACGCAGCACACACTACGCTTCGGTATATTGTTCAGTGTGTGTTTGGCGATGAGGGGAGCGACAGATCCTTTCCCTTGTAACATTGACAAGTTCCTGCCCCATGCAGAAAGAGCAAGATGGTGTGTCTGCTTTCATCCAGACAGAGAGAGATGGAGGAAGAGAGAATGAGTGGGTGGATGGGGTAGAAGAGGAGGAGGGAAGGAGAGAGGTGAAGAGGAGAAGAGGAGAGCGGGAGAAAATGAGATAGCCGCTATGAAGAAGGGGGAGGTGGAAGAGGGGTAGAGGAGGAGGAAGGAAGAAGGAAGGAGAGGGGGAAGAGAGGAGGAAGGAGAGAGGAGAATATTCGATAGCTGCTATGAAGGAGAGGGGGAGAGGAGGGGGGTGTAGGAAGAGGGGGGAAGGGATGGGGAAGCGTAGAAAGAGGAGGAGGAGGAGGAAGAGGAGGGTGGAGGAAGAGGAGGGAAGGAGGAGGATGAAGAAGAGGGGGAAGAGGATGAAGAGTTATATCTAGTCAGTCACTCCCATGGTTGTTTCCCAGTCATGTACCAACAGTTGAAGTCAGAAGTTTCCATACACTTAGGTTGGAGTCTTAAAACTCGTTTTTCAATCTCTCCACAAATTTATTGTTAACAAACTATAGTTTTGGGAAGTCGGTGAGGACATCTACTTTGTACATGACACAAGTCATTTTTCCAACAATTGTTTACAGACAGATTATTTCACTTATAATTCACTGTATCACATTCCAGTGGGTCAGAAGTTTAGAACACTAAGTTGACTGTGCCTTTAAACAGCTTGGAAAATTCCAGAAAATGATGTCATTTGGTAGAAGCTTCTGATAGGCTAATTGACATCATTTGAGTCATTGAAGGTGCACCTGTGGATGTATTTCAAGGCCTACCTTCAAACTCAGTGCCTCTTTGCTTGCCGTCATGGGAAAATCAAAATAAATCAGGTCTGGTTCTAGTCTAGTTCTTCCTTGGGAGCATTTTCCAACGCCTGAAGGTACCACATTCATCTGTACAAACAATAGTACGCAAAGTATAAACACCATGGGACCACGCAGCCGTCATACTGCTCAGGAAGGAGACGCGTTCTGTCCTCCTAGAGATGAACGTACTTTGGTGTGAAAAGTGCAATTCAATCCCAGAACACAGCAGCAAAGGACCTTGTGAAGATGCTGAGGAACAGGTACAAAGTATCTATATACACAGTAAAACGAGTCTCAATCGACATAAACTGAAAGGCGGCTCAGCAAGGAAGAAGCCACTGCTCCAAAACCCCCGTGTGTGTGCGTGTGTACTGTAAGTGTGCGTAAAAGTGAGTGTAAATCACATTATATCACATTTTATTGGTCGCATACACATATTTAGCAGATGTTTTTGCGGATGTGGATAAATGCTTGTGTTCCTAGCCCAAAAAGTGCAGTATATCTAACAATACACTACAATACAGACTAATCTAAAAGATATATACATAAATGGAATAAAATAAATATCAGGACGAGCAATGTCAGAGCTCAGATGATATATATAATGGGATGTGTAGACAATATGGACAGTATATGGATAGAAAATGTAGTCTCAGAAGAAAATGGATAGAATAGTATCAGTGCATTTGGAAGTATTAGACCCCTTGACTTTTCCACATTTTGTTACGTTAGTCTTATTCTAAACATTTTTATTTTTTTATCGAGGAACACAAGCATTTGGTACACCTGCAATAGCATCTGCTAAATATGTGTATGCAAACCAATAAATTTGATTCGATTTGATTTATTAACAATGTGACAGACTGGACTCATGTATCTGAGTTACGGCTTCGTCTGGTTGGTATGAAGAGTGGACCAAGGCGCAGCGTGGTAAGTGTTCATGATACTTTATTTCAAAAACAACTCAAACAAAATAACAAACGTAAAACGAAAGCGCACAGTTCTGTCAGCAGAAACACAAAACAGAAAACAAGATCCCACAAACCCAAAAGGAAAATACAACTTATGTATGATCCCCAATCAGAGACAACGATAGACAGCTGCCTCTGATTGGGAAACACACATGGCCAAAAACAAAGAAATATAAAACATAGACTTTCCCACCCGAGCCACACCCTGACCTAACCAAACATAGAAAATAATAAGGAACTCTAAGGTCAGGGCATGACAGTACCCCCCCCCCAAAAGGTGCGGACTCCGGCCGCAAACCTGAACCTATAGGGGAGGGTCCGGGTAGGCATCTACTTCTCGGTGGAGGCTCCGGTGCGGGACGCAGGCCCGCTCTCGCTTTAGGCTCCCCCCACTTCGGTGGCGCCTCTCGTGCAGGGATCGTTGCCGGGGCCTCCGGACCGTAGATCGTCGCTGCAGGCTCCGACCTGTGGACCGTCGCAGCAGCTCCGGACCGGGGACCGTCGCTGGAGGCTCCGGACCGGGGACCGTCGCTGGAGGCTCCGGACCGGGGACCGTCGCTGGAGGCTCCGTGCCATGGATCGTCGCTACAGGCTCCGGGCCATGGATCATCGCTGGAGGCTTCGTGCCTTGGATCATCGCTGGAGGCTCCGGGCCATGGATCATCTCTGGAGGCTTCGAGCATGGATCATCACTGTGGGTGCTTCGGGCCCATGGATCATCACTGGAGGCTTCGTACGTGGGCCGGAACAGGTCTCACCGGACTGAGGAGACGTACTGGAAGCCTGGTACGTGGAGCTGCCACAACGCGTCCTGGCTGGATACCCACTTTAGCTCGGTGAGTGTGGTGAGCTGGCACAGGATGCAGTGGGCTAAGAAGGTGCACTGGAGGCATAGTGCGTACAGCCGGCGCAGGATATACTGGGCCGTGGAGGCGCACTGGAGGTCTGGAGCGTACAGCTGGCACAACGCGTCCTGGCTGAATACCTCCTGTAGCACGGCAAGTGCGGGGAGCTGGCACAGGCCGCACTGGGTTGTGCTGGCGAACTGGGGATACCGTGRGTAGAGCTYGCGCAGGATATCCTGGGCCGAAGAGACGCACCGGAGACCAGGAGCGCTGAGCCGGCACAATCCGTCCTGGCTGAATGCCCACTCTAGCACGGCAACTGTGGGGAGCTTGCACAGAGCGCACCGGGCTGTGGATGCGCACTGAAGGCATGGTGCGCAGAACCGGAAAACGTGGCACTTGAACCGTGACCAATTCCTCATTGTATTTACAGGGAGTTGGTTCTCGTTCACCCCTTAGTTCCGCTAATCCCGCTCGCTCCGCTCGCCAACCTGTGTGCCCCAGCCAAATTTTTGGGGGAGGCTGTCTCTCTTGCTTCCGTCCTTGCCGTGACTCCTGGTATCGTCGCCGTTCCTCCCTCGCTGCTTCCACCTGTTCCCATGGAAGGCGATCCCTTCCGGCCAGGATCTCCTCCCATGTCCAGTCCTCCTGGCCACGCTGCTTGGTCTGTTTTTGGTGGGTTCTTCTGTTACGGCTCTCGTTGGTGGTATGAAGAGTGGACCAAGGCGCAGCGTSGTAAGTGTTCATGATACTTTTATTTCAAAAAACACTCAAACAAAATAACAAACGTGAAAACGAAAGCGCACAGTTCTGTCAGGCAGAAACACAAAACAGAAAACAAGATCCCACAAAACCCAAAAGGAAAATGACAACTTATGTATGATCCCCAATCAGAGACAACGATAGACAGCTGCCTCTGATTGGGAAACACACATGGCCAAAAACAAAGAAATATAAAACATAGACTTTCCCACCCGAGCCACACCCTGACCTAACCAAACATAGAAAATAATAAGGAACTCTAAGGTCAGGGTGTGACACCTGGACCCATGTTATTAACACTCTGAAAGACCTGTACTCATGTTATTAACACTCTGACAGACCTGTACTCATGTTATTAACACTCTGACAGACCTGGACTCATGTTATTAACACTCTGACAGACCTGGACTCATGTTATTAACACTCTGACAGACCTGGACTCATGTTATTAACACTCTGACAGACCTGGGATAGCTGTGTTATTGGACTCTCCATCTCATTGGCCTCCTGAGAACAAACACACCTGACTGAAGGACCGGTGCTGATTTAAGATGTGAGGAGATGTAGACATAAACATACAGCTGAAGTAAGACGTTTACATACACCTTAGCCAAATACATTTAAACTCAGTCTTCACAATTCCTCACATTTAATCCTAGTAAAAATTACCTGTCTTAGGTCAGTTGGGACCACCACTTTATCTTAAGAATGTGAAATGTCAGAACAATAGCAGTGGGAATGATTTATTTCAACTTTTATTTCTTTCATCATATTCCCAGTGGGTCAGAAGTTTACATACATTCAATTTCTTTATGGTAGCAATACCTTGAAATTGTTTAACTTGGGTCAAACGTTTTGGGTAGCCTTCCACAAGCTTCCCCCAATAAATTGGGTGCATTTTGGCCCATTCCTCCTGACAGAGCTGGTGTAACTGAGTCAGGTTTGTAGGCCTCCTTGCTCGCACACGCTTTTTCAGGTCTGCCCACACATTTTCTACAGGATTGAGATCAGGGCTTTGTGATGGCCACTCCAATACATTGACTTTGTTGTCCTTAAGCCAGTTTGCCACATCTTTAGAAGTATGCTTGTGGTCATTGTCCATTTGGAAGACCCATTTGCGACCAAGCTTTAACTTCCTGACGGATGTCTTGAGATGTTGCTTCAATATATCCACGTAATTTTCCTACCTCATGATGCCATCTATTTTGCGAAGTGCACCAGTCCCCCCTGCAGCAAAGCACCCCCACAATATGATTCTGCCACCCCCGTACTTCACAACTGGCATGGTGTTCTTCGGCTTGCAAGCTTCCAAACAGTTCTATATTTATTTAATAAGACCAAAGGACATTTCTCCAAAAAAGTATGATCTTTGTCCTCATGTGCAGCTGCAAACTGTAGTCTGGCTTTTTAACGGCGGTTTTGGAGCAGTGGCTTCTTCCTTGCTGAGCGGCCTTTCAGGTTATGTCGATATGGGACTCATTTTACTGTGGATATAGATACTTTTGTACCTGTTTCCTTCAGCATCTTCACAAGGTCCTTTGCTGTCGTTCTGGGATTGATTTGCACTTCTCGCACCAAAGTACGTTCATCTCTAGGAGACAGAACGCGTCTCCTTCCTGAGAGGTATGGCGGCTGCGTGGTCCCATGGTGTTTATACTTGCGTACTATTGTTTGTACAGATGAACATGGTACCTTCAGGCATTTGGAAAATGCTCCCAATGATGAACCTGACATCTGGAGGTCTACAACTTTTTTTCTGAGGTCTTGGCTGATTTGTTTTGATTTTCCCATGATGTCAAGCAAAGAGGCACTGAGTTTGAAGGTATGCCTTGAAATACATCCACAGGTATACCTCCAATTGACTCAAATTATGTCAATTAGCCTATCAGAAGCTTCTAAAGCCATGACATCATTTTTTTTAATTTTCCAGGCTGTTTAAAGGCACAGTCAACTTTAATGTATGTAAACTTCTGACCCACTGGAATTGTGATACAGTGAATTATAAGTGAAATAATCCGTCTGTAAACAATTGTTTGAAAAAGTACTTGTGTCATGCACAAAGTAGATGTCCTAACCGACTTGCCAAAAGTATAGTTTGTTTTAACAAGACATTTGTGGAGTGGTTGAATAACGAGTTTTAATGACTCCAACCTAAGTGTATGTGAACTTCTGACTTCTACTGTAGGTACATGACTGGGAAACAACCATGGAGTGACTGACTAGATATAACTCTTCATCCTCCTCCTCCTCCCCCTCTTCTTCCTCCTCCTTCTCCCCCTCTTCCTCATGGCCTCCATCATTACCCCTTTCTCCTCCTCCCCCTTCTCCTTTATAGCAGTTGTCTCATTTTCTCCCCTCTCTCTTCCCACCCTCCTCTTCCTACACCTCCCCCCCTCCTCTCCCCCCCTCCTCCTCATAGCGGCTATCTCATTTTCTCCCTCTCTCCTTCCTTCCCTCCTCTTCACCCTCTCTCCTTCCCTCCTCCTCTTTCTACACCATCCACCCACTCATTCTCTCTTCCTCCATCTCTCTCTGTCTGGATGAAAGCAGACACACATCTTGCTCTTCTCTGCATGGGGTAGGGAACTTGTCATTGTTACAAGGGCAGGATCTGTCGCTCCTCTATCGCCACACACACTGAACATATACCGAAACGTGTGTGTGCGTGTGTGTGTATGTGTGTGTGTGTGTGTGTGTGTGTGTGTGTGTGTGTGTGTGTGTGTGTGTGTGTGTGTGTGTGTGTGTGTGTGTGTGTGTGTGGCTCGCCAGAGGTAGCCTGACTGCCATTAGGTACCGAGATGAGATCCTCAGACCCCTTGTGAGACCATATGCTGGTGCGGTTGGCCCTGGGTTCCTCCTAATGCAAGACAATGCTAGACTCTATGTGGCTGGAGTGTGTCAGCAGTTCCTGCAAGAGGAAGGCATTGATGCTATGGACTGGCCCGCCCGTTCCCCAGACCTGAATCCAATTGAGCACATCTGGGACATCATGTCTCGCTCCATCCACCAACGTACGTTGCACCACAGACTGTCCAGGAGTTGGAGATGCTTTAGTCCAGGTCTGGGAGGAGATCCCTCAGAGACCATCCGCCACCTCATCAGGAGCATGCCCAGGCGTTGTAGGGAGATCATACAGGCACGTGGAGGCCACACACACTACTGAGCCTCATTTTGACTTGTTTTAAGGAACTTACATCAAAGTTGGATCAGCCTGTAGTGTGGTTTTCCACTTTAATTTTGAGTGTGCCTCAAATCCAGACCTCCATTGGTTGATAAATTTGATTTCCATTGATAATTTTTGTGTGATTTTTGTGTCAGCACATCCAACTATGTAAAGAAAAAAGTATTTAATAAGAATATTTCATTCATTCAGATCTAGGATGTGTTATTTTAGTGTTCCTTTATTTTTTGAGCAGTGTATAAAAAACTGAAATATCACATTTACATAAGTATTCACACCCTTTACTCAGTACTTTGTTGAAGCACCTTTGGCAGCGATTACGGCCTTGAGTCTTCTTGGGTATGACCGCTACAAGATTGGCACACAAATTTTGAGGAGTTTCTCCATTCTTCTCTGCAGATCCTCTCAAGCTCTGTCAGGTAAGATGGGGAGCGTCACTGCACAGCTATTTTCAGGTCTCTCCAGAGATGTTCGAATCGGTTCAAGTCCAGGCTTTGGCTGGGCACCTGATTCAGAGACTTATGCCAAAGCCATCCTGCGTTGTCTTGGCTGTGTGCTTAGGGTTGTTGTCCTGTGGAAGGTGAACCTTCACCCAGTCTGAGGTCCTGAGCGCTCTGGAGCAGGTTCTCATCAAGGATCTCTCTGTACTTTCCTCTGTTCATCTTTCCTTCGATTCTGACTAGTCTCTCAGTCCCTGCAGCTCAAAATCATCCCACAGCATTATCCTGCCACCATCATGCTTCACCGTAGGGATGGTGCCAGGTTTCCTTCAGAAGTGACATTGGCATTCAGGCCAAAGAGTCCAATCTTGGTTTAGCTCTGACGCAAGAGAAAGTCTTGTTTCTCATGGTCTGAGTGTCCTTTAGGTGCCTTTTGGCAAACTCCAAGCGGGCTGTCATGTGCCTTTTACTGAGGAGTGGCTTCCTTCTGGCCAATCTACCATAAAGGCCTGATTGGTGGAGTGCTGCAGAGATGGTTTTCCTTCTGGAAGGTTCTCCCAACTCCACAGAGGACCTATAGAGCTCTGTCAGAGTGACCATCGGGTTCTTGGTCACCTCCCTGACCAGGGCCCTTCTCGCCGTATTGCTCAATTTGGTCTGGCGGCCAGCTCTAGGAAGAGTCTTGGTGGTTCCAAACGTCTTCCATTTAAGAATGATGGAGTCCACTGTATTCTTGTTGACCTTTAATGCTGCAAACTTTTTTTGGTACACTTCCCCAGATCTGTGCCTCCTCTGGGAGCCCCCTGGACAATTCCTTCGACCTCATGGTTTTTGCTCTGACATGCTCTGTCAACTGTGGAACCTTATATAGACAGGTGTGTGCCTTTCCAAATCATGTCCAATCAATTGAATTTACCACAGTCTGACTCCAATCAAGTTGTAGAAACATCTCAAGGATGATCAATAGAATCAGGATGCAACTGAGCTCAATTTCGAATCTCACAGCAAAGGGTCTGGATACTTATGTAAATAAGGTATTTTTAAATACCTGTTTTAACTTTGTTATTATGGGGTATTGTGATGTCATTATGGGGTATTGTGATGTCATTATGGGGTATTGTGTTTAGATTGAAGACATTTTGGCCATTATGACCGCACAATAACAAAATGTGGAAAAAGTCAAGGGGTCTGCATACTTTCTGAATGCACTGTATGTACAACAATAATTAAATAGGATAGGCCTTGACTAGAATGAAATGGGTAAAAAGGTATGCAAAAATTATTAAAGTGACCAGTGTCTACACTACCGTTCAAAAGTTTGAGGTCACTTAGAAATGTCCTTGTTTTCAAAGAAAAGCAAATTTTTTGTCCATTAAAATAACACCAAACAGAAATACAGTGTAGACATAGTTAATGTGGTAAATGACTATTGTAGCTGGAAATGGCAGATTTTTTATGGAATATCTACACAGGTGTACAGAGGCCCATTATCAGCAACCATCACTCCTGTGTTCCAATGGCACTTTGTGTTAGCTAATCCAAGTTTATCATTTTAAAAGGCTAATTGATCATTAAAAAAAACTTTTGCAATTATGTTCGCTCAGCTGAATACTGTTGTGCTGATTAAAGAAGCAATAAAACTGGCCTTCTTTAGACTAGTTGAGTGTCTGGAGCATCAGCATTTGTGGGTTCGATTACAGGCTCAAAATGGCCAGAAACAAAGACCTTTCTTCTGAAACGTGTCAGTCTATTCTTGTTCTGAGAAATGAAGGCTATTCCATGCAAGAAAGAAAGTGATCAAGTGTTTTATAAGAGCGAGTACTACAGTCAATGTGATGGTAAAACTTCGGTTTAGTTGTCCTCAGATTTGCTTTATTAAAGTACCCAGCTATAAATAATGCGGCCTCAGGCTATGCGGTTTCCAGGTTGCACAAAGTCCAGTGTAGTTCCTTGAGAGCTGTCGTGGTATTGGCTTGAGGGGGAATATACACGGCTGTGACGATGACTGAAGATAGTTATCTCAGGAGGTAATGCGGTTGGCATTTGATTGAGAGGTATTCTAGGTTGGATGAACAAAAGGACTTGAGTTAATGTATGTTACCACAATCACATCATGATTAGTTAATCATGAAACATACACCTGTGCCTTTCTTTTCACGCTATTAGGGCGCACCACCGCTAACTAGCTAGCCATTTCACATCGGTTACACTCACCCCCCTTTCGACCTCCTCCTTTTCCACAGCAACCAGTGATCCGGGTCAACAGCATCAATGTNCCAGTGATCCGGGTCAACAGCATCAATGTAACAGTTTAACTTTAGTCCGTCCCAGGGACCCTCTGCACACATCAACAACAGTCACCCTTTAAGCATCGTTACCCATCGCTCCACAAAAGCCACCGCCCTTGCAGAGCAAGGGGAACCACTACTTCAAGGTCTCAGAGCAAGTGACGTCACCGATTGAAACTCTATTAGTGCGCACCACCGCTAACTAGATAGCCATTTCACATCGGTTACATATGTAATAATTCAAAAAACATTGTGAGCTAATAATGTGAGAAATAACATAAAAATATATACATTCAGCAAAGTTGCTTAGGAGCCAGGAACCAGGTGACCATTTCTATCGGCGCCATCTTGTAATCAACATGCGTAGCTAGTGTCTTGCGCTCCAATTCAACAGCACCTAGTTTTCTTTGGTTCAACTGAACAGCCATAGTCAGTGAAGTGTGAAAGAAGTGACAGAGAAAGTTGATTAATATTACAATTAGTTCAATCTGAAACAACTTTACAGCAGAAGAGGTCAACATGACTTGACCTGCTATTTTACCTCTGGTAGGAGCTCTGTACCACTCCTTTAATTCTCTCTTTATTTTGTTCTCTAGCCCTCTATCTCTGTTCCCTCATTCATTAATACAAGGAGAGGAAGGAAGCCTGAGGGTGGTCTCACAGAGAGCTAAGCCATGGCACTGCCGCTAATTTACAAAATTACACACACTTTACATCTCCCCCTCTGTCTGTCTCTCTCTCCCTCTCTCTTGACGCCTCTCTCTCTCTTTCCCTCTTTCTCTTTTCTTTCTCCATCTTTTCTCTCTCCCTCTCTTTTCTCTCTCCCTCTTTCTCTCCCTGTCTCTCTTTTTCTCTAATTATCAGGGTGCCTTCAGCATCTCTCACCGTGACAGAACTAATGAGGGGACAACTTTGATGACAATGTGTACGTGTGTGTGTGAGAGTGTGTGTGCGAGTGTGTGTGTGTGTGTGTGCGAGAGAGAGTGTGTAAGTGTGTTATAGTTGCTATCTGATGTGTCTCAAGGTGCAGCATTACTGAGCTTGCCATTGTACAACCCAAGAGTTTCTCTCTCTCCCTTCTCTCTCTTCTCTCTCTCTCTCTCTCCTCTCTCTCTCTCTCTCTCTCTCTTCTCTCTCTCTCTCTCTCTCTCTCTCTCTCTCTCTCTCTCTCTCTCTCTCTCTCTCTCTCAATTCAATTACATTTCAACTCAATTTAAGGGCTTTATTGGCATGGGAAACATGTGTTAACATTGCCAAAGCAAGTGAAGTAGATAATAAACAAAAGTGAAATAAACAATACAAATGAACAGTAAACATTACACTCACAGAAGTTCCAACAGAATAAAGACATTTCAAATGTCATATTATGTCTATATACAGTGTTGTAACGATGCGCAAATAGGGAAAATAAATTAACAAATATGGGTTGTATTTACAATGGTGTTTGTTCTTCAATGGTTGACCATTTCTTGTGGCAACAGGTCACACATCTTGCTGCAGTGATGGCACACTGTGGTATTTCACCCAGTAGATATGGGAGTTTATCAACAAAAAAAAATGTTTTCTAATTCTTTGTGGATCTGTGTAATCTGAGGGAAATATGTGTCTCTAATATGGTCATACATTTGCCAGGAGGTTAGGAAGTGCAGCTCAGTTCCCACCTCATGTTGTGGGCAGTGTGCACATAGCCTGTCTTCTCTTGAGAGCCAGGTGTGCCTACTGTGGCATTTCTCAATAGCAAGTCTATGCTCACAGAGTCTGTACATAGTCAAAGCTTTCTTTAAGTATGGGTCAGTGACAGTGGTCAGGTATTCTGCCACTGTGTACTCTCTGTTTAGGGCCAAATAGCATTTTAGTTCGCTCAGTTTTTTTGTTAATTCTTTCCAATGTGTCAAGTTATTATGTTTTTGTTATCTCATGATTTGGTTGGGTCTAATTGTGTTGCTGTCCTGGGGCTCTGTGGGGTCTGTTTGTGTTTGTGAACAGAGCCCAAGGACCAGCTTGCTTAGGGGACTCTTCTCCAGGATAATCTCTCTGTAGGTGATGGCTTTGTTATGGAAGGTTTGGGAATCGCTTCCTTTTAGGTGGTTGTAAAATTTAACGGATCTTTTCTGGATTTTGATAATTAGCGGGTGTCGGCCTAATTCTGCTCTGCATGCATTATTTGGTGTTTTACGTTGTACACAGAGGATATTTTTGCAGAATTCTGCATGCAGAGTCTCAATTTGGTGTTCGTCCCATTTTGTGAAATCTTGGTTGGTGAGCGGACCCCAGACCTCACAACCATAAAGGGCAATGGGTTCTATAACTGATTCAAGTATTTTTTGCTAGATTCTAATTGGGATGTCTAATTTTATGTTCCTTTTGATGGCATAGAAGACCCTTCTTGGCTTGTCTCTCATTACGTACAAAGCTTTGTGGAAGTTACCTGTGGCGCTGATGTTTAGGCCGAGATATGTATAGTCGACTGGACCTTTTTTGGAACACCATTATTTTGGTCTTACTGAGATTTGCAGTCAGGGCCCAGGTCTGACAGAATCTGTGCAGAAGATCTAGGTGCTGCTGTAGGCCCTCCTTGGTTGGTGACAGAAGCACCAGATCATCAGCAAACAGTAGACATTTGACTTCAGATTCTAATAGGGTGAGGCCTGGTGCTGCAGACTGTTCTAGTGCCCTTGTCAATTGTTGATATATATGTTGAAGAGGGTGGGGCTTAAGCTGCATCCCTGTCTCACCCCACGGCCCTGTGGAAAGAAATGTGTGTGTTTTTGCTGCGCACGTGTTGTTTGTGTACATGGATTTTATAATGTCGTATGTTTTACCCCCAACACCACATTCCATCCATGTGTATAGCAGACCCTCATGCCAAATTGAGTCAAAAGCTTTTTTGAAATCAACAAAGCATGAGAAGACTTTGCTTTTGTTTTGTTTTGTTTGTCAATTAGGGTGTGCAGGGTGAATACATGGTCTGTCGTACGATAATTTGGTAAAAAGCCAATTTGACATTTACTCAGTGCATTGTTTTCACTGAGGAAATGTACGAGTCTGCTGTTAATGATAATGCAGATGATTTTCCCAAGGTTGCTGTTGATGCATATCCCACGGTAGTTATTGGGGTCAAATTTGTCTCTACTTTTGTGGATTGGGGTGTGATCAGTCATTGGTTCCAAATATTGGGGAAGATACCAGAGCTAAGGATGATGTTAAAGTGTTTCAGTACAGGCAATTGGAATTCGTGGTCTGTATATTTTATAATTTCATTGAGGATACCATCAACACAGGCCTTTTTGGGTTGGAGGGTTTGTATTTTGTCCTGTAGTTCAATCAATGTAATTGGAGAATCCAGTGGGTTCTGGTAGTCTTTAATAGTTGATTCAAAGATTTGTATTTGATCATGTATACGTTTTTGCTGTTTGTTCTTTGTTATAGGGCCAAAAAGATTAGAGAAGTGGTTTATCCACACATCTCCGTTTTGGATAGATGACTCTTCATGTTGTTGTCTGTTTAGTGTTTTCCAATTTTCCCAGAAGTGGTTAGAGTCAATGGATTCTTCAATTACATTGAGCTGATTTCTAATGTGCTGTTCCTTCTTTTTAAGTAGTGTATTTCTGTATTGTTTTAGTGATTCACCATAGTGAAGGCGTAGACTCGGTTTTCTGGGTCTCTATGTTTTTGGTTGGACAGGTTTCTCAATTTCTATTTTAGGTTTTTGCATTCTTCATCAAACCATTTGTCATTGTCGTTAATTTTCTTTGGTTTTCTATTTGACATTTATATATTTGATAGGGAAGGTGAGAGGTCAAATAGACTGTTTAGGTTTTCTACAACTTCACTATTTGTCTCTATGGATGCATCACACTGTTTGCCAGCAGGGCTTGTTTACTGTCACAGTTGTTGTGTCAGCTTTTCAGTCATTAAACCTCTTTCTCTCTATATCTCCCTCTCTTCCTCCCTCTTTTCCTCTACCCCCCTCTTCCCTAACCAAAGGTCAACATGATCAGATTGTCACAGCCCCAATCAGTCACCTCAGTCCTTTCCTTCCTTCCTTCCTTCCTTCTTCCTTCCTTCTTCCTTCCTTCCTTCCTTCCTTCCTTCCTTCCTTCCTTCCTTCCTTCCTTCCTTCCTTCCTTCCTCCTTCTCATCCCTTGTTCACTTTGCGTCCTCTCCTCTGCTCTTTACTCAATGCTGGTTTAGACTCTAAAGGAACAGATTGGGAAGTGCTCAATACGAGAGAGATTACAAACAAGAGAGAGATTACTAACCCTCTGAGATTATAGAGACAAGAGGAGAGGAGAGAGAGATTACTAACCCTCTGAGATTATAGAGACAAGAGGAGAGGAGAGAGAGATTACTAACCCTCTGGAGAGTATAGAGACAAGAGGAGAGGAGAGAGAGATTACTAACCCTCTGAGATTATAGAGACAAGAGGAGAGAGAGAGAGATTACTAACCCTCTGAGATTATAGAGACAAGAGGAAAGAGAAAGAGATTACTAACCCTCTGAGATTAGAGAACAAGAGGAAAAGAGAAAGAAATTACTAACCTCTGAGATTATAGAGACAAGAGGAGAGGAGAGAGAGATTACTAACCCTCTGAGATTATAGTGACAAGAGGTGAGGAGAGAGAGAGACTACTAACACCTCTGAGATTATAGAGACAAGAGGAGAGGAGAGAGAGATTACTAACCCTCTGAGATTATAGAGACAAGAGGAGAGGAGAGAGAGATTACTAACCCTCTGAGATTATAGAGACAAGAGGAGAGAGAGAAGAGATTACTAACCCTCTGAGATTATAGAGACAAGAGGAGAGGAGAGAGAGATTACTAACCCTCTGAGATTATAGAGACAAGAGGAAAGAGAAAGAGATTACTAACCCTCTGAGATTTTAGAGACAGAGGAAAAGAGAAAGAAATTACTAACCCTCTGAGATTATAGAGACAAGAGGGAGGAGAGAGGGATTACTAACCCTCTGAGATTATAGAGACAAGAGGAAAAGAGAAAGAGATTACTAACCCTCTGAGATTTTAGAGACAAGAGGAAAAGAGAAAGAAATGACTAACCTCTGAGATTATAGAGACAGAGGAAAAGAGAAAGAGATTACAAACCCTCTGAGATTTTAGAGACAAGAAGAGAGGAGAGAGATTACAAACAAGAGAGAGATTACTAACCCTCTGAGATTATAGAGACAAGAGGAGAGGAGAGAGAGATTACTAACCCTCTGAGATTTTAGAGACAAGAAGAGAGGAGAGAGATTACAAACCCCCTGAGATTATAGTGACAAGAGGAGAGGAGAGATTACTGACCCTCTTAGATTATAGAGACGAGGAGAGGTGAGAGAGAGATT
>NW_019945839.1:0-38599 GCF_002910315.2 Salvelinus sp. IW2-2015 | reverse complement strand
TCTGGAAAACCCCTCCCCCTCCCTCTCTTCCTCTCTCTCCAGTTAATATCACCTCTCCCAGCTCTTACCAACACCGACCCTTGAGCCTCTTCTCTTTCCATTTCCTGGAACCAGCATCCTCATCCACTGAGCACCGACCGACACCGGATGTCCATGGACGTTGAAGAGTAGTTGAAATTTGGTCAGTCCAGCCTGGCCTTGATTTCAACGTCCACAGACGGACCGGACTGGACCAAATCTGAACCTATTAAAGAATTATGTTTGGATAGTACAGTCCATTACAACATAATAGTGGAGTACAGTAAAGAAAAGTAGAGTATTGTATTGTACTCTACTTTACTGAACTCTACTGCATTGTACTTTACTGTACTGAACTCTACTGAACTGTACTGTATTGTACTGTACTGTACTGAACTGAACTGTACTATACTGTACTGAACTCTACTGCATTATACTTTACTGAACTCTACTGTATTGTACTGAATTGTACTCTACTCTACTGTATTGTACTCTACTGTACTGTACTCTACTCTACTGTACTTTACTGAACTCTACTGTATTGTACTGTACTGAACTCTACACTGCTTTGGTCTGCTGCGGTGTGATGTCTAAACTTGTGAAACATGAGGAGAATGACATCCATAATTATGCAGTTTCTGTGTAGTATAGGGGACCCATGATGTAATTCCGTTACCGTAAATGCGTTACCGTGTGTAAATCCACTTCACTTACTGTAGTTCAATAACCAAGGTGTGATGTCATAGCTGACCCCATTCTTTCTGCAGACTTCTTTGAATGTTAATTCTGAGCAGGTATTTAAGAGTTTTTGGAAAACGTGGTCGCATAAAAACCTGAGGGAGATTTTACCGTGATTCCGTTACCAAAGTTTACATCTGCACAGTTCTTCCACTAAATTCGTTTTTTTGTAAAAAAAAWWAATCTGTAAGTTKTTAAATGTAGTGCTTGTGCATAGAGTTGTATGGTTGGTTAAACTTTGAAAGTGTTTTTGTTTGGCATACATTTTTAAAGTGAAAAAACTGAGTCAGTGGAATTGCCCATGAGAGAGAAGGAATGAAAGATGGGTTAGAGATATGGAACTGTCCTTCCTCATAGAAAGAGCGATGAGGCGTGTGTGTTTCTAAACATAGATATTACACACACTTCCACACGAAAGAAGGTGTGAGAGATGGTGGGTGGTAGTGATATAGTCTGTCCTTCCTTATAGAAAGAGGGAGATATATATATATATATATAGTCTGTCCTTCCTTATAGAAAGAGGATATATATATATATATATATATATAGTCAGTCCTTCCTTATAGAAAGAGGGGGAGATATATATATATATATATTATAATATATACACTGCTCAAAAAAATAAGGGAACACTTAAACAACACAATGTAACACAAGTCAATAACACAGTCAATCCCCCACCTGTGGACGTCGGGCTCTCATACCACCCTCATGGAGTCTGTTTCTGACCGTTTGAGCAGACACGCACATTTGGGGCCTGCTGGAGGTCATTTTGCAGGGCTCTGGCAGTGCTCCTCCTTGCACAAAGGCAGAGGTAGCGGTCCTGCTGCTGGGTTGTTGCCCTCCTACGGCCTCCTCCACGTCTCCTGATGTACTGGCCTGTCTCCTGGTAGCGCCTCCATGCTCTGGACACTACGCTGACAGACACAGCAAACCTTCTTGCCACAGCTCGCATTGATGTGCCATCCTGGATGAGCTGCACTACCTGAGCCACTGTGTGGGTTGTAGACTCCGTCTCATGCTACCACTAGAGTGAAAGCACCGCAGCATTCAAAAGTGACCAAAACATCAGCCAGGAAGCATAGGAACTGAGAAGTGGTCTGTGGTCACCACCTGCAGAACCACTCCTTTATTGGGGGTGTCTTGCTAATTGCCTATAATTTCACCTTTTGTCTATTCCATTTGCACAACAGCATGTGAAATTTATTGTCAATCAGTGTTGCTTCCTAAGTGGACAGTTTGATTTCACAGAAGTGTGATTGACTTGGAGTTACATTGTGTTGTTTAAGTGTTCCCTTTATTTTTTTTGAGCAGTGTATATATATAGTCTGTCCTTCCTTATAGAAAGAGGGGGAGAGAATGTGTGTGTAGAGCGTAGGCCTGTGTGTGTGTGTGTGTGTGTGTGTGTGCAGAGCGTAAGCCTGTGTGTGTGTGTTGTGTTTGTGTGTGGTGTGTGTAGAGCGTAAGCCTGTGTGTGTGTTGTGTGGTGTGTGTAGAGCGTAAGCCTGTGTGTGTGTGCAGAGCGTAAGCCTGTGTGTGTGTGTTGTGTGTGTAGAGCGTAGGCCTGTGTGTGTGCAGAGCGTAAGCCTGTGTGTGTGTGTGTGTGTTAGAGCGTAAGCCTGTGTGTGTGTGTATAGAGCGTAGGCCTGTGTGTGTGTAGAGCGTAAGCCTGTGTGTTGTGTGTATAGAGCGTAGGCCTGTGTGTGTGTGTGTTTAGATCGTAAGCCTGTGTGTGTGTTGTGTGTAGAGCGTAAGCCTGTGTGTGTGTTGTGTAGAGCGTAAGCGTGTGTGTGTAGAGCGTAAGCCTGTGTGTGTGTAGGCTAAGCTGTGTGGCAGAGCGTTGGCCTGTGTGTGTAGTTACAGGTGCTCAAAAAAAAATCTCTTGAGTCCAAAGGGGGCACTTGCCTGCTGTACTCGGCAGAACCACATTCTTAACAATTCCTGAGGAGAACCCTGAGATCTGTGTGTGTTGAGCCTTGACCCTCTCCCAGGTATCGTTGAGTCCAACCCGGGGAAGTTCCGCCTGGGGAGAATGAGCTGCAGGAGAGGAGAGACTTTGTGAGCGGACACGGCAGGCCGTACAGGTAACACGGTGTAGTATCACTACCTGTCTGTCACCGGCAGGTAGCCTAGTGGTTAGAGATGGGGGGGGGGGGGGTTAGAGCGTTGAGCAGTACGAAAGGTGCTGGATTGAATCCCTGAGCTGACAAGGAAAAAATCTGTCGTTTGCCCCCTGAGCAAGGCAGTAAACCCACTGTTCCCTGGGCGCCGAAGACGTGGATGTCGATTAAGGCAGCCCCCCACACCTCTCTGATTCAGAGGGTTGGGTTAAATGTGGAAGACACATTTCAGTTGAATGCATTCAGTTGTACAGCTGACTAGGTATCCCCCTTTCCCTACCTCTATAACTGAAAAGAAAAGGAGATTTCTACAGCTACATTTGATTGGATGAAATCTACGGTGTGTATCTGTTGTTGTAGCTACTGTAGCTAAACTGTGTGTTGTTGTAGCTACTGTAGCTAACACTGTGTTTTTGTAGCTACTGTAGCTACACTGTGTGTTGTTGTAGCTACTGTAGCTAACACTGTGTGTTGTTGTAGCTACGTAGCTAACACTCTTGTTGTTGTAGCTACTGTAGCTAACACTCGTTGTGGTAGCTACTGTAGCTAACACTGTGTGTGTGTTGTAGCTACTGTAGCTAACACTGTGTGTTGTTGTAGCCTACTGTAGCTAACACTGTGTGTTGTTGAGCTACTGTAGCTAACACTGTGTGTTGTTGTAGCTACTGTAGCTAACACTGTGTGTTGTTGTAGCTACTGTAGCTAACACTTGTGTTGTTGTAGCTACTGTAGCTAACACTGTGTGTTGTTGTAGCTACTGTAGCTAACACTGTGTGTTGTTGTAGCTACTGTAGCTAACACGTGTGTTGTTGTAGCTACTGTAGCTAACACTGTGTGTGTTGTAGCTACTGTAGCTAACACTGTGTGTTGTTGTAGCTACTGAGCTAACGCTGTGTGTTGTTGTAGCTACTGTAGCTAACGCTGTGTGTTGTTTAGCTACTGTAGCTGACGCTGTTGTTGTTGTCGCTACTGTAGCTGACGCTGTGTGTTGTTTTCGCTACTGTAGCTGACGCTGTGTGTTGTTGTCGCTACTGTAGCTGACGCTGTGTGTTGTTGTCGCTACTGTAGCTGACGCTGTGTGTTGTTGTCGCTACTGTAGCTGACGCTGTGTTTGTTGTCGCTACTGTAGCTGACGCTGTGTGTTGTGGTCGCTACTGTAGCTGACGCTGTGTGTGTTGTCGCTACTGTAGCTGACGCTGTGTGTTGTGTCGCTACTGTAGCTGACGCTGTGTGTTGTTTCGCTACTGTAGCTGACGCTGTGTGTTGTTGTCGCTACTGTAGCTGACGCTGTGTGTTGTTGTCGCTACTGAGCTGACGCTGTGTGTTGTTGTGTATAGGAGATGAAGGAGCAACTCTCCAGTCCCTCTGTTGTGGCCCAGGCAGAGAAGAAGAACAGACAGGTTGGTTTACCTGTCTACACACTATTTCTCTCACCCTCTCTCACTTCTCTCTCTCTCTCACGCTACACACCTTTATTTTGATACACGTTGACTTATGCAGGTATCTCCTCTGTCTCACACGTTGTAACATCAGTTGGTCTCTGTCTATCTCAGGCTCTGATGGGTGCCTCTGGGCAGGACAGGTCTGATGGTCTGGAGTCTCACCTGGTGTCAACCAACTCCAGATACATCCAGGATCAACAGGAACAACAGCAGGTAGGATGGAGGGAAGAGGGTTAGCGTGAAGCTTTCTGTGTCTCGTTGATATAGAAGGAACAAGATGATGGTTCATGTGATGATGGTTTAGCTGCGGTGTGGACGTGAAGCTACGGTTGGGGTTAGGAGGAGGATGATGATGATGTGTTCTCCACAGTTGATCATGCAGGACCAGGATGAGCAGTTGGAGCTGGTGACAGGAAGCATCAGAGTACTGAAAGACATGTCAGGACGCATCGGAGATGAACTAGACCAGCAGGCTGTGTGAGTGTATACACACACCACACACACACACACACACACACACACACACACACACACACACACACACACACACACACACACACACACACACACATTTGGTGGTGAGGGGGAAGGGAATAGGGGTTGGAACCTCTCCACCTGCTACCCTTAAGCGACCACACCTCCCTCCCTCTTCCACTGGTTATCCTGACTTAAATAGCTGCCTCATATGTGTGTGTGAGGAAAGGAGATACCTAGTCAGTTGTACAACTGAATACATTCAACCGAAATGTGTCTTCCACATTTAACCCAACCCCTCTGAATCAGAGYGYCGCTGCCTTTAATCGACGTCATCGGCGCCCGGMCAGCAGTTGTTGTTGAGAGTTAACCGCCTTGCTCCAGTGTATGTGCGTGCTTTTAAAGGGTTGAAGGAGCCTCTGTGTGTACTGAACGTTTACATGTGAATTCCATTGTTGTCATGTAATCTCACGGTGTACTTCCCATGCTGAGACGTGTGTGTTTGAAGGGTTCAGTGAGTGTGTACTTTACGTGTGTTCATTGTTTGTGATTCTCCTGTATGTTCCAGTATTTTAGGGGTGTTTTAGACAGTTTACTGTGTGTGTCTCGATGGTCTAAGTGTGTGTGTCTGTGTCTGTGTGTGTGTGTGTGTGTGTGTGTGTAAGCAGCAGGTAGCCTAGTGGTTAAGAGCGTTGGGCCAGTAACCAAACGATCACTGGTTTGAATCCCAGAGCCGACTAGGTGAAACATCTGTTTGTGCCCTGGAGCAAGGCACTTAACCCTAATTGCTCCTGTAAGTCGCTCTGGATAAGAACATCTGTTAAATGACTGAAATGTGTGTGTCTAACACCTATTTTGTCCTGTATGTTCCAGTATGCTAGGAGAGTTTGGAGAGGAGATGGACCAGACGGGTTCTAGGATGGACTCTGTCCTCAAGAAGATGGAGAAAGTCTCCCACATGACCAGCAGTGAGTTAACACACATACATACGCTCCATCTCTGTCAGTTCTTCTCTCTCTCTCACATAGACGACAAGTACAACACCAAGTCACACCCCCTCTCTTTACCTTAATATCACTCTCTCTCTTCCTCTGTCTCCCTCCCTCTCTGTCTCCCTCTCTTTACCTTAATATCACTCTCTCTCTTCCTCTGTCTCCCTCTCTTTACCTTAATATCACTCTCTCTCTTCCTCTGTCTCCCTCCCTCTCTGTCTCCCTCTCTTTACCTTAATATCACTCTCTCTTCCTCTGTCTCCCTCCCTCTCTGTCTCCCTCTCTCTCTCTTAGTCAAGTTTCACATTCAAATTCAAGCTGCTTTATTGACATGAAAAACAATGCGTCTATATTGCCGAAGCAACAATGTATACAATATACATTGTAATAAAATAATGTTAATTAATTAAATAATAATAATATGGTAGTACCACCATTACTACAACCGCCATCATTACTACATCCGCCCATCATTACTACTACCGCCATCATTACTACTACCACCACCATTACCACTACACCATCATTAATACTACAACCAACATTACTACCACACAACCATCATTACTACTACCACCATCATTACTACTACCGCCGATCATTACGACCACCGCCATCATTACTACTACAACCATCATTACGACCACCGCCATCATTACTACCACCGCCATCATTACTACCACCGCCATCATTACGACCACCGCCATCATTACGACCACCGCCATCATTACTACTACCGACATCATTACTACTACCGACATCATTACTACTACCATTACTACTACCACCACCATTTACTACTACCGACACCATTACTACTACCACCATCATTACTACTACCGACACCATTACTACTACCACCATCATTACTACTACCGACACCATACTACTACCACCATCATTACTACTACCGACACCATTACTACTACCACCATCATTACTACTACCGATATCATTACTACTACCACCACCATTACTACTACCGACACCATTACTACTACCACCATCATTACTACTACCGACACCATTACTACTACCACCACCATTACTACTACCGACACCATTACTACTACCACCATCATTACTACTACCGATATCATTACTACTACCACCACCATTACTACTACCATTACTACTACCACCACCATTACTAATACCACCACCATTACTACTACCATTACTACTACCACCACCATTACTACTACCACCACCATTACCACTACCGACTAATTACTACTACCACCACCATTACTACTACCACCACCATTACTACTACCACCACCATTACCACTACCGACATCATTACTACTACCACCACCATTACTAATACCACCACCATTACTACTACATTACTACTACCACCACCATTACTACTACCACCACCATTACCACTACCGACATCATTACTACTACCACCACCATTACCACTGCCACCATCATTACAACTACGACCGCCACCATCATTACAACTAGACCGCCACCATCATTAAACTACGACCGCCACCTCTTTACAACTACGACCCCACCATCATTACAACTACGACCGCCACCACCATTACTACTCCACCACCATTACTACTACCGCCATCATTACTACTACCACACCATTACCACTACCACCATCTATTACTACTACCACCATCATCATTACTACCACCACCATCATTACAACTATCACCGCCACCATCATTACAACTACGACCGCCACCATCATTACAACTACGACCGCCACCATCATTACAACTACGACCGCCACCATCATTACTACTACGACCGCCACCATCATTACAACTACGACCGCCACCATCATTACAACTACGACCGCCACCATCATTACAACTACGACGCCCACCATCATTACTACTACGACCGCCACACCATTACAACTACGACCGCCACCACCATTACTACTACGACCGCCACCATCATTACAACTACGACCGCCACCACCATTACTACTACGACCGCCACCATCATTACAACTACGACCGCACCACATTACTACTACGACGCCACCACCATTACTACTACGACCGCCACCACCATTACTACTACGACCGCCACCATCATTACAACTACGACCGCCACCACCATTACAACTAACGACCGCCACCACCATTACTACTACGACCGCCACACATCATTACAACTACGACCGCCACCACCATTACTACTACGACCGCCACCACTCCATTACTACTACGACCGCCACCACCATTACTACTACGACCGCCACCACCATTACTACTACGACCGCACCACCATTACTACTACGACCGCACCACCATTACTACTACGACCGCCACCACCATTACTACTACGATCGCCACCACCATTACTACTACGACCGCCACCACCATTACTACTACCATCACTAAACTGCTATCGTTACCATCACCCTACTACCCATACCACTACTATTTGGAATGATATTAAGTAAGTTACTGCTTACTATGCAGATGTTATTATTCAGTGGCCCTCAGGCTATGGCAGGCAAGTACATATTAGCATCTCTAGCCT
Organism: Salvelinus sp. IW2-2015; assembly: GCF_002910315.2. Taxonomy (NCBI): domain Eukaryota; kingdom Metazoa; phylum Chordata; class Actinopteri; order Salmoniformes; family Salmonidae; genus Salvelinus; species Salvelinus sp. IW2-2015. The sequence continues at coordinate 30,295 of NW_019945839.1, read as the reverse complement.
ATACACTCGTGATTTTGACATGTGTGTGTGTGTTCTCTCAGGTAGGAGACAGTGGTGTGCCATCGGAGTACTGGTGGTCATCATGGTAGTTGTTCTCATCCTCTTCTTCACCCTCTGAGTACGGACCTCTCTTCACTACACGACTCTACCACACTCACCCACTCCTTCCTGGGGATGAATGATGGATGATGAAATGGATGGAGGCATCGATAAAGGAAACGGGGAWTCCAATCCAACCCTCGTCTTTCCTTTGTCATAGATTATTCAGAGACTGAATTCCCCTTATCTTTCTATTACTCATCTCTCTCTCTGTCTCTGTGTTTCTGTCTATCCCCGTGTCCCTCCTCTTTCCCACCTCTCTCACCACCCATATCAGAGGAGTGAACAGCAGTGAGATGACGGTTACATTATATTATATATTCAGGCAAAGCTAAGATGTCTCTTTTATGTGTGTGAATTATGGTACTGACTTGGAATGATGGGAATGAGGGAGATGTCAATGTTGCCTTTTCTATTTTTATASGTCTATGAGATGATCTATGGTCTTCATCCCAAATAGAACCCTATTCCCTACATAGTGCACTACTTAGGATTGGTGAAATCACCTAGATCCTAGATCAGTTGTTAGGTTAACTTCTACCTTGTTCCAAATCATCTGGCCCATTGGAATACCTTTTCACAGGAGGTAGAAGTTACCCCTATACACGTTTTATGTAATTTCCCCTTCATGGATAAAGGATTTGAGGATATGGTAAAGTTCAAGCCTATGGTGATAGCTTTTCCATAGTAACAGTTGGGAGTTCTGGGTTGCTGGGCAGGAAATTAGCAGCAAAACAAGTTAATTTGAAGCTCTTTCGCCCCCTAGTGGACATTTATGGCCATGTCATAATGTGAGATACCACACTGACTGATGTGATGGTCCGTTTTCAGAGGAGTGCTGATATAGGATCAYTTTTGCCTCCTACTCTGAGAGTCTTTATGAATATGACCCTGAGGTGCATTTTATAATATTGTGTAAATAAATGTAATGCTTGACATTGTGGGATGTACTTATTTAGCCTTTCTCAAGACATATCTCTATGTGAGTTTCCTGCCTGGTGTCTTTTGGTTGGCACTGCCACCTTGGTACRCGTTTGTGTGGGCTGGTATTTACATTGTACTGATTGAATCACTCAAGTATTCTTTCCATGCTCTGTTCTACTGAAATCTGTCTCTACTGGTTTCCCTCTATCACATTCTCCAATGATTTATTAGGAACTCTCTCAGGGTGTATTGACTGGTACAATAGGCCCTGTTCTAATGCATCCTTCCTTCCGACCCTCACCACTGATCTAACGACACAGTGGAAAGTAGCCTAAATTCCACCTATCCAACTTTGTCAGATCAGTGATTGTGCACAAACATGGTTGCWTTAGAAGGGTTTGAACAGGGCCTGATTCTTCCAAGTCAAAAAGGAAAAGGTTAGCATTTATCCACTTCAATGAAGCGTTTCTCATGCTATGGAAATTACTAGATGCCTCGTGGGAAGAATGTATTGTGTAAATAGCATACAAAATGGCCGCCTTCCTGCTTTTGTTTGTTAACATTTCCATGTTGTTGAATGGGAGTTTAGAACTGTACTATTTTGTTGCCATGTGAGTGCAGTAAACGTTGGTGAAAGGTTGGTTTCATTGAATTAGTGACCTCACTCATCTCTTTATTTCAAGTTCTGTTGCTATTCATTGGTAACGTTTTCTAATTCTATTTGCCTCTTAACCCAAAAAACATACGTTGTCGGTCGCCGTCTAAGAATGAACACAGGAGTCATTTCAAATGCTTTGCCGTATCAGCCTGAAACGTCAAGTAAACACTCCTTTTTTGTATGTCGCCCATCCTAAAGACTATGATAAATGTTTTGCCGTCATTGTAGTTTCTTGATGAAAATGAACACTTGTTCTTAATAAATCATATGCTTTTAAAGTGTTTGACTCTCAATACATTTTCCCTTCAGAACTAAAATGCATTGAGTCTCCACGGCTGGTGTTGAGGTAGGTCAGTGAGCAACGTTGGCCTCGTTCTCAATTGGAAATTACCTTTAAATATCAAGCGTGCTATTACGCTGATCTGATTGAATGCCTGCCCTTAAAGACTGGATTTAAACCTATGGGTGGTGTATTTCAGTTGAAGACCTTACATGGGAATGAGTAATGATCATCATGACCTACCCTCAGCACCAATTTGCAATATTCCAGAATACTTTCCATGCCATAAAGAGAGCTGTCCTGAGTACTGGAAAAAGCGTGTGTGAAATGTTTGCGTCAAGCATACCTGAAACAAATAGCTATAAACACAGAATGAGACATACGTGAAGCATCCAACAGGCTGCGGTAGGTCTATACATATCAAAGTAGTGATATAACATTTTACATGATATTTCCAAACTTAAAGACGTGTGGCTTTGGTACAAGTACATAAGACTGAATCCACTGGATAAAAAGACAAGCCAGGAATGTTTGTTATAAAATGTGGTATACATGACATTCCCAAACCATGAAGACGACAGTACGACTAAAACACAGTAAAAACCCACACGTATGTTACAAACCTTTTATTAAGATATTCAGATTGTTTTTCATAATTTGTCTTTTTTTACAGTAGTTAATGTGCAATGATCTTTATTACTGGGTCACAGTTAGGATTTCACAAAGTTATTGGCACTTGGAACACGGAAAAAACACTGGCATGTACATGGGTAGGGATCAGGAAGAGGGGGGAACACGGCATAGGGTCGTCGGGAGGAGCATCAGCTTCGACATTATCAGTAGTATATCTTTAACACTACTGCATTAGGTTGTATGTAGTTTATATCCAAAAAAGTTTTTCTTTTTTATATTTGATTTAAATCTGGGTTATTTTTTAAAATCATAATTCAGTATAATAACTCATGCTGCAAGTGAACAACAATCAAACTTCAATAGTGCTTCTATGTATTGTAAGAATGTACAGTTTAATATACTGTATTTATAGTGTGAAAAGAAAGATCTGCAACGGGGAAAGACCTCGACGGCACCAGAGACAYGAAACCAAATCAAAAAGAGTCATTCTCGGTTGCTGTCTTKTCTCTCTKTGTAACTGAGGTAATAACTTTCACAAAGCATCCCACTTCTCTGCAGCCAATACCTTGACTGTATTCATGTCAATATGAGACTTGAGCTATTTTAATTGTTCTGGTCTGTCTGTACCTGAACTAACTACTGTAGCCTTAACGTCTCCTGGGTCGTATTCATTAGGGCGCACCGTAGCGAAACGTTTTGCAACGYAAAAAAACAAAAACATGAGCGTCTCTTATTAGACAAGTTCATGCAYTCCGTTCTGTGCGTAATGAACACGACCCCAGTACTTATGAGGTTAGTAACGGTCTGAGGCTATGGCTGACGGCATAGGAGGTAAACTGTGTCTGTGTAGTTGTAAACACACATTAAAACGGGACACTTTCAGTGAGCAGCCATGCCGTGTGTGTGTGGTTTGTGTATCTCTGGTGCGTCAGGGTCCTTATAAGGAGCGGTAATACTAGTAAATGTATCTCTGGAATAGACGTTTAGAAGATTGCTGTCAGTCAGCGGTTGCAGAGAAAAGCACAGATTGGAGCCAGACCTGGGATCAAACACTATTTGAAATAATTTCAAATACTTCATCTGGGATTGATTGAGCACGCCTGGCTTAATGGACCCAATAGAATTGTCCTAAAACGGCATACWCGYCCCATTAGATTCTCCAGGAGGGKTAGAGCTCCAAAGTATTTTAAAGATTTGAACCCAGGTCTGATTTTAACTGCAAGGAAACATACAAGGATTGACAGGCCACAAGCAGAAATGGCCTTGTCCCTTACCACTGGTCTAAGGTCAGATCTTGTTMATCCCCATCATGTTTAAAATTAGGATTGTAACAGGGTAGTCTGGTTCTAGAGCTGTGGTAAAGGGGTTAACTTCTACCTATAGCCTGCCATGCAGAGAGCGCCGGTTGGGAGGGGGGCTCCTATAGTGATAGAATGGCTTCCCACCCCCTCTCCTCCCTCTGCAGAGAAGAGATGTACAGTCTGGTCACTAGGACCCAGGGGGTTACATGACCATGTGACCAGGGGGATAACCTCCCTACGCGTTGGTTGGTTGGTCACCACCCCCCAGAACCTGCCGGGGGGGGGGGGTTGTGGTGGGTACAGCAACAACAAAATGAACACAAAATGAAAAGGAATAATAAAAAAATACAGAAATAAATGAAACTACAAAAAAATCATCCCCACAAAGAGTTGATTTCCCCCCATTCATTAGTAGACAGCGTAGCAAATCATTTCGCAACAAAAACTAGAGCTTCCTATTGGACAAATTCGGGGTAGTCCCTCCACGCTTGTCAGTTTTCCACCGTTTGGTGCCTGATGAACACAATCCTGGATCCATCGAAATAGAACGGGCTTGGAACCMCTAACCCCCTCAAACTCAACTCTGGACCTGGAAGCCAGTTCCACTGAWTGTTTTCATTGTTCCCCTCTAAAACCAGGGACTGATTTAGACCTGGGACACCAGGTGTGTGCAATTAATTATTAGGTKGAACAGAAAACCAGCAGGCTCGGGACCGCGTAGGGTAAGAGTTGAGTACGCCTGCCTAACCCATTATGCCATCATTGACTTGAATGGGGAGGTCCGTTCTATAGATTCTATTTCTATGCCCGGATCACACTTCTGCCACCAAATACAACAGACTGTTCTAGAGGGACTAAATAGAGAACGTGTTGACAAGGTGCCGAGGCTTTGGCTAGCGGTCTCTACTATACCGAACCGTTAGCGCCCACCCAAAGGTGCTTTATTAGAGATTATTCCACCCTCTCTATTTCCCTTTTATTCGTCTGTGGTGCCGAGTGGAACCAGGTAGCGACAAGAAGCAACCCAGCGAGCACAAGACATTGAAATTGCGTATTATAAAACATCATTTCAAAGTCATTTGCTCATGGGAAGACAGACGGGTAGATACATGGAGCATGACAAAGACAAGAAGCAATGTATTCCTGTCAGGATATAGGCTATGAATAAGTATTTACTTGCCGCTGTGTATTGACTCCAGCAGAGCTTACGTTAGCTATGGGGATCAACTGACAAAATATTTGGTCTTAAACACAATGGGGACTTCAACCCCAAAGCAAATACTGACAGGTCTTTTTGAATGTAGAATTAAAGAATACAAGACAGAAAGCAAAGCTCAACCACTGTCTCACTGATGTAACATTACGCTGCCCTCTATCGTTAGGATGATGGTAATACCAGGCAGCGCAAGAAGTCCACCCCCCCCCCTCTGAGTTGTAGTACCAACACCAGACACCAGGTGGGCGAGCACTTTATGAGCATCACAATCCAGCTATTCTCTTGTGGACAGACAATTTTCGGCAATAATGTTACTTCTGGGTAACCGAGARTACAATCCAACCAACATTTCCCTGGCTGGGACACTTGTCARTATATGCCATTTAGCTTTTATCCAAAGCCATTTACAGTCATGCGTGCATACATTTTACGTATGGGTGATCCCGGGAATTGAACCCACTATCCTGGCATTGCAAGCGCCATGCTCTAACAACTGAGCTGGACCACGAGACAAGCACGGTCAAGTGAAGGCGGAAGCTAATTTAACTTCCAGGGAATTCTGGGTTTCAAGGAAATGTACAAGAACATAAAAAAAGTCTGATGGATATTATAAATGGTTATTCCTAGTAAGGAATTTAAGAGATATAGTCCCTTAGGAGAGACTGACATACCAGCTAGTGGTSCTTCCACAGTCCATCATCCGTCAGTCAGTCTGTCTGTCAACCAACCCTCCCTCCCCTCCCTCCCAAAAGTACACAATACAGGTTCAGTACGGTATTCACCCCTTCGCGTGTCCAGCATCAAAACTGCAGCCTCTTCATTACAGCACAATGCAAAAAATATGTGGATCTCTTTCTCTAGCTATTTTACACTTTCAGAGTTCGACTTCCTCTTAATGACAGAACACTTGGCAAGTTTCTAAAACGTGTTAATGTTTGAATTAGTAATCAGGACCTAAAACACTACAGTACATAGCTTCTRTRAGCAACACTAGTATTTACACACTAGCGTTGCTAGGAATTAGCTTGCAAGAAAACGGAATAGTCAGCCGGAAGACAGGAGTGAAATAAAATGACATTTCAACTTACTCTGCAGAGTTGGCCCTTATGCAGGGGGGAAATTAAGCTTAAAACATTTAGTAGAACACAACTTAAACCCTGTCCAAACGTGGGTCTGTAGTCCCACTTCCTCTCTGCTTACCTCACGTCAAAATAAAAAAAGTCTGGCACGTGCGCCATACCTGCACAAAAAAGGCAAGAACTTGTGAGGGACTGAGGTAAACAGAGAGGAAGTGAAGTCACTGAGGAACTGCATGGGGTCTACAAACAGACCTTTAATTATACGCTCCATTCTATGTTTTTTCTCCATTTCCCCCCTGCATAAAGACCAACCCTACAGACAAAGTTGAAATTGAATTAACTTCTGGCTTCCGGTGGACTATTCCTTTTTTACAAGCTAATTCCTAGCAACGTTAGTGTGTAAATACTAGCGTTGGTGAAAGCAGCTATACAGTACACTATTTAAATCTGTAGAAATAAAAACATTGGTAAGTATAAACAGAAAAACAGCAACGTAATAATAACATTTTCTACAAAGCTCTTTTCTAAAATATGGTCTCTAGCATTATTTAAATGTAATTTCTGGCCCCGCGAAACAACTTCCAGCCTCATTTAGAAAGTGTGTGCCTGGCCAGTGTTTCTACATGATTCCTCACTCACTCGTCCTCCTTTTCCTCCTTCTCCTGTCCCCTCTCTCAGTAGCATTGGACTTGATAAAAGTCATTAAAAAAAAGACAAACATGGKGTGCATCCCAAATGGCATCCTATTCCCTATTTAGTGCACTACTTTTGACCAGGGCCCATATGGCATCCTATAGGACTCTGGCCAAAAGTAGTGCACTATATAGGGTGACATTTTGGGACGTAACCACAGACACCCCTGGCCCCCTAGCCTGGAAATCAATGGCACCCTATTCCCTTAAAAATATTGCACTACTTTTGACCAGAGCCCAACCCAGAGCCCAACCCAGAGCCCTATGGACCCTGGTCAAAAGTAGTACAGGGAATAGGGGATTGATTTCAGCTCTGCTATACTGAAAGTCTGCATTTCCAGGCTGTCTGCCTGACGACTCACTACATACTTCAGTCAGACAGCCATCGTTGAAGTCGGGTTGTGGTGACATCACCATGAGGGGTGTTGTACAAAACAAAGTCATTACCGTTTGGAGCATCTCGAACCAAGAGTAAGCCACTGACACATTTTGAAAACGCCGCTTTACCCACGTGTGTTCTGACTCTGTCCCAACCCATCACTTTCTGAGACCAATCAGAACTGTTTGAATGTGTCTGCGTTCTAGAAATCGTCAGATCCATGGCGTAGCGTTTGGCCGGAGCAAGGAGTCTGGGTAGCCAGGAAAAGGCTACATCACCCCGCCCCTTACATAAAGAAACAAAATATTTATCTTTGTTGCAAAAAGGCCATGGGACGAGGATCTTCTCCCTCTCTTCAGTCGTCTTGACTGCAGTTAAGTACCAGAGGCCTGCCACAATGCCTCCTACGTCCTCAGACTCTAAACAAGCAGGAAGAAAAAAAAGCACCACACCCCTCTCTCTCCCTCTTCTTCCCTCCATCCGCAAGAGGAAGGGTAACAACCATTATCTAGGAACGTATAGAATAGCACCACTCTCTCCTTCCCTCCCAACTCCCTCCCTCCCATCTTCCCGCTCAAGTCTAGGGATTTCACATAAAAATAAAGTCAGTTAACTTGGAATAACAACAATCTTATTAGTATAAACATCTAAAATGGACTGTGTCTCTCTGTATTAATATTTAGATAGAGACCATCAACAGGGAAATGTAGACCACCATCTTCAACATCATCCTAGTCTTCGTCATCACTGCACTTCTAGAAACAGACACATTGTCAGCCTGCAGTCTCCTAAAGGGAATGGACGCCTGGTTGGTTGTTAGACACATGCATTGCCCGATGCAGAGACATATATACAGTACCAGTCAAAAGTTTGGACACACCTACTCATTCAAGAGTTTCCTTCAAGATTGTTGGAAAAGCATTCCAGGTGAAGCTGGTTGAGAGAATGCCAAGAGTGTGCAAAGCTGTCATCAAGGCAAAGGGTGGCTATTTGAAGAATCTCAAATATTTATTTGATTTGTTGAACACTTTTTTGGTTACTACATGATTCCATGTGTGTCATTTCATAGTTCTGATGTCTTCACTATTATTCTACAAATAAGCCCTGGAATGAGTAGGAGTCCAAACTGGTACTGTACACACACACACACACGACTGTCACACCAGCACACAGGCAAGAAAGGACACACCTGGACCGACACAAACACACCAAGTCATCCTATCAGGCAGTCCCATCTGTTGTTTAGACAGTTACCACACCAAACACCCCCCTCCTCCTGCCAAACAAACATTCACTCTCACACACACACGAGTCATTCACATACACAACACGGCCGCCATTTGCAGACATTTAGCTTACATCCTAAACAGCACCCTATTACCTACATAGTGCACTACTTCCTTTGGGACAGAGCCATAGACCTGGGTCATAAAGTGAAGCAGTGACGCTGAATGAGATCAAGACTCTGAATGGGATTTAATGGTTTGTTTAGTGAACAGTTTGATGCTGTCCCCTCCCTCCCCCCCCTATGAGCCAGCCAGTGTTTCATCTATATTCATTTAGCAGCGGTGGCCCCACTCCTACATTATTGCACAGAGGCAAAATATGTAATTTTATTTATATATATATATATTTAAAAGTGTGTCTTGCAGGAATATATATATATATATATTATTCCTGCAAGACACACTTTTAAATGGACAGTTGTTGGCTCAATGACTGGAAGTCTATGGGAACAGCTAGCATGTCATTGTGCTAACGCCAGTAGCAATGCTGTGTGTCTATAGGCTTCTTCCTCTCCAGACTGTAGTACTGTATGTCCTCCTACTGAGTCAGACACAAACAGTCTCCTCTCATTCTCTACCACCCACACACACTGCTGGCAGCGTACCCAAACCACCCACACACACCGACATGCGCATTCGCCACTCCAGAAGCCAGACACACACGTATGCAGCACATAGAACCAGACCATCCTGGCACAGACATGCGCATTCCACACTCTCTCTCTGTCTTCCAGTCAAAGGCGTTAGCGTGAAGAGCTACAACTTAACACGCATGACTCCATATATGGCAGCAGAGAGAAATGGGGAGAAACTGCACACACACCAGCACGCATGCCTTTATACAGAGCCAACCAAGCATCCCATCCTCCCTCTCTCCCTCTCTCRGGAGACAGACTGTCCTCCTCTCTGTCTCTCTGTTCTGTCAGCCACTCACTCTTTCCTTTAAGGCAGCGCTTGACAAATGCATTAAAAAAAGTGCAAATTTCTCATCCTACTCTCTTCCTCTCTGTCAGTGGTAGAACTTGGTGAAGTCCCCAAGGATCATACCATGTGGTTAACAAAAGGAGGGGTGGGCTCCAGACCTCACCGCCACCCACCCGTCCAGGTCAAATGGAATAGGTCCACTGGAAGCTGTAGTAGTYCCTGCCCTTACACTTTTAAACCTCTTTGACAGTTAGCCTTTTTATACAAACACTCCAAAACATATATATATTTTTTTTTTCTTCTTTCAAAACTACAAACGTAAACAACATATGGCCCGTTTTAAAAGCCAGGCCTAAAAGCTGATACTTAGATAGCTCTGATCTAAAAAAAAAACAATGGTAGTTTCCAGATAGAAAAACAACTCGATGGCTTTCTTTTGGTTGGTTGGTTGAAAGGGGGAGTTACAATGACAATGTTAAGCCTATATTTTACCCAGGTTTATTTTATAGTTGTTTATTCTATACTCTGTCTGTTTGGGTTCACAGTCAGAGTGTGGGGGAAGTGTTACGATTGATTAACCCTCAACTCCAAAGCAGTGTGTGTGTGTGTTTTAGTGTGTGTGTGTTTTAGTGTGCGTGTGTGTTTTAGTGTGCGTTTCTACCCCAAACACACAGCAGACCACCTCAGTAACACACAGCAGACCAAGCCTGACAATCACAACAGAACCCACCGCGGACACCAACTGCATTACAAGGTGCTTCACTAACCTAGCCTGGGTGCCAGTCTGTTTCTACCCCCTTGTCAACTCCTTATGGAATTGTCACGCAAAGACTTACAAGGTGGCGGAAAGATCCTACAAACAGATCTGAGACCAGGCTATCACTAACAACTGTGTCTATAGCACTAGCATGTCTATGCTCACTTCTGCTCAGTGTACAAACCCCTTGAGCACTGATCTAGGATCAGCTTGCCCTCCCCAAACCCTAACCATGACAACTAGCGGGAAAACGCAAACAGACCATAGATCAGTGTTTAGGGGCAACGGGTTCTTCCTCCTTGACACACCATGATTCTACTGTATGATGGAATACTGGCGGTGGTGTCATCGGCTCCCTACTGGTACTGTGATAGATGGGAACTGCCACAGTCATCTTTCATCCAATCACTGATGAGCTGTAGCTAGAATGACAGTTGGTCGTTATTCAAGGCTTGTCACGGTCCATCTCCTCTCTGTAGTTTCTCACAAGGTGTGTTCAACAGAGCTGGGATGTTTATAGGCTGGCAGTGTGCTGCGGCTGGATCAGTCTGGGTGCACCGGAGTGTGTGTGTGTGTGTGTGTGTGTGTGTGTGTGTGTGTGTGTGTGTGTGTGTGTGTGAGATGCAGCATCACACACACACCAGAGTGATGGATGAATGAGTCAGCCAAGCGTGTGTGAGCACACTCCGTCTGGGATCTCACTCTCTGCCGCATGTGACAACACACACTTCTGTCACCATCCACACACTGACACGCATAGTGTGTGTGTGTGTGTCGTATTACTTTAATTGGCACCATTGTATCCGCCCAGGATGTATAGGGATTAGTCCTCCGGGGTACTTTAATCCGTGTGTGTGTGTGTGTGTGTGTGTCATGAATGCCTCTTTGCAGGATACACCAATCCTCCCTCAGTCCATAACGAAACCAAATACAGAATGGGTCCACCCTGTGTACACTACACATCTAACATAATGCCTCTACAACCCAGCCCCTACACCCTAGCCCCTACACCCTAGCCCACAGCTTCATGCTTGGTCAAATGGAGACAATTCTAGTATTTGGATAAGACTTGTATTATAGTATTATAGTGCAAGACAAGTACATTATTCAGTTATTACTTGCTTAATAGTGCGAGACAACAAATATGTCACTTTCCTTCTAAATGTGAATATGGGCGTGAGCTGACATGATTTTAAAACGGTACCTTACTCCTCTCTCTCTCTCTCTACACAGAATTCAGTAGACGTATAGGACATCATACTGCATCATCACCGTGGATACCAGATCAGAGCATCTTCTTCCTCGTCCAGTCACCAACTGTTCATCTTTCAGTAACACGTCTCCTCTGCTTTTCAGGGAGGCTTGGCAACAAGTCAAAGGTCACACACACGGAGAGAAAAAGAACTATGAGAAGAGAGTCACAAATTAACAGTGGAAGAAGTAGGAATGAAAACCGCCCTCTAAATGGTCAATGTCAGGGTCGGGGGGGAGGAGAGGGTTGGGGGGGGTCCAAAAGTCCTGCCAATATACAACAAACATATACCTATTTCAACCATTAAACCTTTACGTACCCCCCCACAAATATCAACCCCCTCCCCATACAATAGCCTTCAGTAGGACTTCCAGAGTCTCTATATAAACTGATGAATACAATCTAATCAAATCAATCGATCGATTACAATCTACTGTCCACAGACAATACATACAGGTGACTTGACAACGCTTCACGACCGATACATTCATTATCAAAACAGTGTTATTAGACCGTCAAGAGGAGACCCCCCCCCATTACCCCCAAAACCAGCCATTACTACCCCATTCAACCCAAAAGGCCCCTCCTCCTAGGGAATGTGTTTCAGCGATATGGAAAGGAGAAAGGACCTTTGCCAACAAAAGAACAAACATTAAAACAAGAAAAGATTGTACAATGGGGATCAGGGAATATTTCTAGGTTAAGCCCCCCCCCCTTACATTACAAACCTCCCCCGTCTTTCTTTCTGCACCTCTATCCCTCCATCTTTTCATCTCTCTCCCGCCCAAAAGGGGGCAGACACTATGTACATGGGTCCGGGACGGCGAGAGAGAGAACAAGGGATGTAACAGATATAATAAATGAAATTGCAAGTATAAAGGGAAGAGATTAAGACATGGAAAAGTGACATTAAAAAACAAACTAAAACTGAGGGAGGAAGTATCGCCGAGAGCAATGATCAAAGACCATCGACCAATAAGATCACAATAAGCCCACTCACTTTAAAACAAAGTGCTGCCGTCTCCGCCCACAACGCCTTGTAACCCCTCCCCCGAAGAAGGTCCCGCATCGCTATTGGCTGCCGCCGCCTCTTCTGCCAAGGAGTTGGGGTCGAACCCATGCTCCGCCCCCAGGGCATCGGCCTCCATCTTGACGGCGTCTGATTGGAGGAAAGCGGAGTAGGCGTCACCCTCGGCCATGAGGAGCTTGAGCTTCGGGATCCAGGACTTCCTGACGACCCGGCGGGCATTAGTGCACATGTCAGCCGCGATGGCGTTCATCTCGCTCTCCTTGAAGCTCGGCGCAAAGTTCTGGCAGTAAACTGTTGAGGGGAGAGATACAGTTAGGTGCTGCGGACAACATAGATGCACTGGAATGATGTGAAGAAATGCAGGTATATGACATCAACACGGTGTAGCACTGAGTGTGTGAGGCTTGTCCGGTGTGTGTGAAAGCAAAGCTGTGCACTGGAGTGTGTGACACTCACACTTGACGGCGTGCAGTACTCTGCTGTCCAGGGGCTTGCGGCTGGGGTCGTTTGTAGACGAGCGGATCCCCGTCCCACAGCTGTTAGCTAGAGTACTCCTGAGAGGGGGTGGAAAAGATACACACAGTATCATTTACTGGATGTCTTCACAAACAAATATTATGCTGCCTGAAGCGCATGCACCGATGCACAAAAGCAAGCACACAAAATGTACACGCTTCCAACAGTCAAACACACACACACACACCCTCCCTCCCCTCACCTGTCGAAGAAAGAGGCCAGCAGCCTCCTCAGTAGGACCTTGTGCCGCGTGCCGGCGCTGACGTGACAGTTCATGAGCTGGGCGCGGGAGATGAACACGGAGGTACCCGTCACCAGCTCCAGCCTCTCTGCAGGGTCACCCTCCTCGTACAGCCGCGGGTGGCACCGGTTACCTACACCAACCAATCAATCCATTCAAATGTATTAAAGCCTTTTTCGCAGCAGTTGCCAATCAATTCATAAAAATCAATCAATACAATAAGTGTTTTTACAGTAACAGGAGCCTGGTCTAAACACAGGTGGCAGCCACCAATTGCCTATGAATAAATGAATGACTGAACTCAGAATGTCAACGTGTATAGAGTTGCCTCAGACATGCGAGTACAACAGTACAACTACAGTATTACTTTAGAAAAAGAAGAACAGACACTATAGTATTACAAACTAAATGAAGTCTGTGTGTGTGTACCTATCTGGGTGATGAGTTCGGCAGGTAGCGAAGCCAGATCCTGGCGTAGCCTCACCCCCCTGCCGCCCCGGGTCTCGGCCGTGAGGTGCTCCGGTAGGGACTCCACACGCTCGCCCGCTACTGGGGTGGTACAGAGAGGGCACACGTTACACATGAATACACACAGAAACATTAAACACGCGGCTACATTAACACACATGTACACTGAACAAAAATATAAAAACGCAACATGTAAAGTGTTGGTCCCATGTTTCATGAGCTGAAATAAAAGATCCCAGAAATGTTCCATACGCACAAAAAACCTATTTCGCTCAAGTTTTGTGCAAACTTATTTATATCCTTGTTAGTGAGCATTTCTCCTTTGCCAAGATAACGGTCAGGTGGATGAATTGTGGCATATCAAGAAGGTGATTAAACAGCATGATCATTACACAGGTGCACCTTGTGCTGGGGACAATAAAAGGCCACTAAAATGGGCAGTTGTGTCACACAACACAATGCCACAGATGTCTCAGAGGGAGCGTGCTAATTGGCATGCTGACTGCAGGAATGTCCACCAGAGCTGTTGCCAGAGACTTTAATGTTAATTTCTCTAAGCCGCTTCCAACATCGTATTAGAGAATTTGCCAGTATGTCCAACCGACCTCACAAGCGCAGACTGTAACGTTGTGTGGGCGAGCGGTTTGCTGATGTCAACATTGTGAACAGAGTGCCCCATGGTTCTGGTGGGGTTATGGTATCGGCAGGCATAAGCTACGGACACACGAACACAATAGCAATTTATTGATTGGTAATTTGAATGCACAAAAATACCGTGACGAGATCCTGAGACCCATTGTGAGGCCCATTTAATTTTAGGTATCTGTGACGAACAGATGCATATCTGTATTCCTAGTCATGTGAAATAATTGATTTATTTCAAATTGTCTGATTTTCAAGCCTCATTGACCCTGCTTCGTAGTGTATATATATATATATATATATATATATATCTTTCAAAGACCTGATGTTCCAATGAAGATCACATCCCCTCCCAGATAACAGATATATCATCTAGAACTGTTTTGTTGCCATTATTTAAACAGGAAAGTCATRGAGAACACATTCTGTATTTAATTTCTCTCATTCCTTCACTATGACAAATAACCTATATCTTTTTTGCTTTCTCATATGAACTGTAACTCAGTAAAATCTTTGAAATTGTTGCATGTTGCATTTATATTTTTGTTAAGTGTACCAAAACATTAGGAACACCTTCTCTTTCCATGACAGACTGACCAGGTGAATCCAGGTGAAAGCTGCAGTATGATCCCTTATTGATGTCACTTGTTAAATCCACTTCAACCAGTGTAGATGAAGGGGAGGAGTGTGACATTTAGAGGGTGAATGGGCAAGACAAAAGACTGAAGTGCCTTTGAATGGGGTATGGTAGTAGAGGGGGTGCAACTCAATATTAGGAAGGTGTTCTTAATGTTTMGTACACTCAGTGTACAARTGGCTATAATGACATGCAGGTCTAGCTAACACTATCCTGCAACGGAGTGGGTCAGAGGAGAGGGTACATGTAACGACAGATATTTACACTTAAATATGTATCTATTAATATTGACATACCTACAACTAGCATTAATGTACAGACATAAGCAAAGGCAAACAGAACATACAGCAGATAGCAGAGTGATGCTAATTCCCCATCCTCTTCCAAATCAGGATCACAATCAGCTGCCTACTTGTTCCCTCTAATCTCGTCTCTTCCCTCATCTATCAGTCTATTGTTCTGACCTGAAGCACTCTTGCTCCCTCCCCCCTCGGGCTGGGAATTGCCAGGGACCTCACCATACGATTTTATCACGATATGATGTGTATTGCGATTCTCACAAATCTATATGTATTGCGATTTTTTACGGAGGTTTTATTGTGAATTGATGTTCAAAATATATTGCTCACCATATGTCTGCTGCAGAGAGACAAGAGGAGCCTTGAGAAAACACGTTTTGATCAGTCACGGAGATAAAAGTGCTGTAAACACATTGGCTCACTATTTAAACAGGAGATGGAGAACCAGCTATGGAATGAAAAATACCAGTTTTGGCTGGTAAAATACAGCCGGCTAACGCTACCTAGCAAATTATTAGAATATATTCACTACCGTTCAAAAGGGGGTCACTTAGAAATGTCCTGGTTTTTGAAAGAAAAGCACATTTTTTTGTCCGTTAAAATAACATCAAATTGATCAGAAAACTGTGTAGACATTGTTAATGTTGTAAATGACTGTTGTAGCTGGAAACGGCAGATTTCTTATGGAATATCTACATGGGCGTACAGAGGCCCATTATCAGCAACCATCCTGTGTTCCAATGGCACCTTGTGTTAGCTAATCCAAGTTTAGGTGGCACAGCTGAAAACTGTGATCCTGATTAAAGAAGCAATAAATCTGGCCTTTAGACTAGTTGAGTATCTGGAGCATCAGCATTTGTGGGTTCAATTACAGGCTCAACATGGCCAGAAACTTGTCAGTCTATTCTTGTTCTGAGAAATGAAGGCTATTCCATGCAAGAAATTGCCAACAAACTGAAGATCTCYTACAACGCTGTGTACTACTCCCTTCACAGAACAGCACAAACTGGCCCTTACCAGAAAAGAAAGAGGAGCCTCTTCACTGTTGACTTGAGACTGGTGTTTTGCGGGTACTAAACTAGACACTAATGTACTTGTCCTCTTGCTCAGTTGTGCACCCGGGCCTCCCACTCCTCTTTCTATTCTGGTTAGAGCCAGTTTGCGCTGTTCTGTGAAGGCGTTGTACGAGATCTTCAGTTTCTTGGCAATTTCCCGCATGGAATAGCCTTCATTTCTCAGAACAAGAATAGACTGACAAGTTTCAGAAGAAAGTTCCTCGTTTCTGGCCATTTTGAGCCTGTAATCGAACCCACAAATGCTGATGCTACAGATACTCAACTAGTCTAAAGAAGGCCAGTTTTATTGATTCTTTAATCAGCACAACAGTTTTCAYCTGTGCTAACATAATTGCAAAGGGGTTTTCTAATGATCAATCAGCCTTTTAAAATGATAAACTTGRATTAGCTAACACAACGTGCCATTGAAACACAGGAGTGATGGTTGCTGATAATGGGCCTCTGTACGCCTATGAAGATATTCCATTAAAAATCTGCAGTTTCCAGCTACAATAGTCATTTACAACATCAACAATGTCTACAGTGTATTTCTGATCAATTTGATGTTATTTTAATGGACATTGTTTTGTGCTTTTCTTTCAAAAACAAGGACCTTTCTAAGTGACCCCAAACTTTTGAACGGTAGTGTATATATATATTTTTTAAATAAATACTTGGGAGTCAAATATTGGTATAATATCGTCCCAAAATAATATTGCGATATGTGACTTTATCAATTCCCCCCCCCCCCCATAACTACGCTCCTCCAGACTCCTACCTCACCAACTCTCGCTCTCACCTGTGGCGCCCACATTGAGCATACTGTACATTGTGTACATGTTACAGATCTGCCTGTACTGCTCTTCGGCGCTGTCGTCGGTCACTTCCTCTTCCTCCTCGTCATCGTGGTAACTAAGGGGCGAGTCGCTGGTGTATATGCTCAGCGTCCCCGGACTCGTTCCGTCCGGCGTCCCCACGCTGCTGCTGTTATGGTTACTGTTGTTGTTGTTGTTGTTATGGTTACTGTGGTTAACAACATTTCTGACCATTGCATCTTGGGAGTTGCAGTTGTTTGATGAGGCGGAGGAGGAAGAGTAGCGGGCGGCTTTCCTGGACCCCCCTCCTCCTCCCGACCCCCCTCCCCCGTCACCGCGGTTGCCCCCCTCCCACAGGCGCTTGGCGACAGGGCTGCACACCACCGAGTAGGACGTGGCCTCCTGCTGAGAACGAGAGAGAAGAGATTAGCTACATAACATCTATTTAGTGTGTTGTCATCCGTTCATCATGTGAGAGGGCAGCCAAACTCATGTGCATTTATGCTTGAGCATTGAGTGTTTGTGTACTTCCTTGTATGGCACAGGAGACAAAGAAGTTCACCGCTTGCACCTTTGACCAGATGGGCATACTACAAAGCAGGATTAATGAGTTAGCTAGCTAACTTTTATTTTAAAAAACAAATAATTATAGAATTTCTGGTTCATTAAGAAAGCTAAACTTGTTGAGTCAATTAGACTATGTCCACTTCAAGCTTATCTTTCAAATAAAGACATTTTAGAATATTTAGGCAAGTTAGCCGCCTAACTCATTTATCCTGCTGTGTAGTACACCCCTCTGCTCTATGAAAGACCTGACGTTCCACTGAAGATTGCATCTCCTCCCAGATAAGATATATATTCCAGGACTTTATTTTTTTTGCCTTTCTTTAACCAGGAAAGTAATTGAGAACATTTAATTTCTATTCCATTCCTCCACTATGACAAATAACCTATATCTTTTTTGCCAGCTCACCTGCTGTGACTGTGGTGTGGGTTGTGGCGTAGTCCCGCTCTGCTCCGTCTTCACCCTCAACACCAGGGGGAGGGGTGTCAGGCAGGAGGCGGGCCTACATGCTGCCGAGGAAACCACCCCAGCCCCTCCCCCTGTGGTTTGAGTGACAGGGCTCTGGGGCTCGGACGGCGGAGTCTCTTCTGCATGAAGACCCTGGGAGTCACAGCTAGGGGAGGAGACCTGGAGGAAGAATATGCAAATGAAGAGGTAAATAAATCTGAGAAAAATCTGTAAAATATTTAAGACTATGTAAAGTGGGAACTGGAAAGCTTTGACAAGGAGAACCTTAGCCTAATGCAGGGGTAGGCAACTAGATTCAGCCGTGGGCTGATTTTTGTTGGAGCGAATAATCGGGGGCCGGAAAATAATTATAATAATTTGCACACTGGAAATTGACCACAACAAAGCCCCAAAAAGAGATTTAAAAATAACAATCATTTCATACCTTGATTATATTGAGACATGATCACGTCTTATATTTTGTGAAGGAATACTTGGGAACAGATTTCATAAAATAAACAATGTTTACAAAAGAAAACACCTGTTGCCAACCCCTGTCCTAATGAAACAATCCACTTGTGCTGTCAGTTGCAGTCCAATTATCTCCCAACATCTACCTATGGTGCTAATTATCTCCCAACATCTACCTATGGTGCTAATTATCTCCCAACATCTACCTATGGTGATCATAGGAGCTGGCAAGACAGCACAAACAGGTTGCTATGGTTACACTAGATACCTTAAGGAAGAACTCTGTGCCCTTCTCCATGATCTGCTGAATCTGCAGGAAGCCTGCGGTGTACATGAGGAGGAACTGGTCCCCCACGTTCATGCTGAGGCGGCCTGTGTAGCAGAAGGCTAGGATCTGTTGGAAGCTCTGGGGCTGGACGGCCGGGGGTAGCTCCACCACACTGCTCTTCCCTCCAGCGTTGAACAGGTCCCGGAAGTAGGAGCTACTGGCCGCCAGGACCGCCCGGTGCGCCTGGGGAGGGATGGAGAGGAAGGGGTGAATACATATACAGCACACAGGCTTCTTTTTAAACAAACTTGAGGTACAACCAGAGAATATTTCACCAGGGTTCTTAACCCTAATCAAAATTCAGGCATTATCAGATCAATCTAGCGACGGATTAGCCGTCGCCCTAAGTTGGCTTGTCAATGAGGTAAATAACGGTCAGATTGGTTCAGGTTACTCCAAAAAACAACATTGATGTTTATCTTCTTTTTTTTTACCCCTTTTTCTCCCCAATTTCGTGGTATCCAATTGGATAGTTGTCTCATCGCTGCAACTCCCGCACGGACTCGGGAGAGGCGAAGGTCGAGAGCCATGCGTCCTCCGAAACACAACCCAACCGCACTGCTTCTTGACACAATGCACATCCAACCCGGAAGCCAGCCGCACCAATGTGTCAGAGGAAACACTGTACGCCTAGCGACCTGGTCAACATGCACTGCGCCTGGCCTGCCACAGGAGTCGCTAGTGCGCGATGAGACAAGGATATCCCTGCCGGCCAAACCCTCCCTAACCCGGACGACGCTAAGCCAATTGTGCGCCGCCCCATGGGCTTCCCGGTCGCGGCCGGCTGCGACAGGGCCTGGGCTCAAACCCTGGTGGCACAGCTAGCACTGCGATGTGGTGCCTTAGACCACTGCGCCACCCGGGAGGCCCGCATTGATGTTTATCAACTCCTACCTTGAAGGCGTGTCCCTTGACAACAACGGAGACGTCGCAGTAGAGCCCCTGGAGCCTCTGCTCATTGAGACACTCCAACACGTTGTTGCCAAAGTTAGGGATCGCCATCTGTAGCGTCTGAGCCATAACGCTCTAGCCCAGCACCACCGGGTCTATAACAAGGAGAGAAATGTTATATTAGGTCTTGCCTATGTCATGGGTATGTCATGTAGGCTACAAAGTTAGGGGTTGTCATCTGTAGCGTCTGAGCCATAACGCTCTAGCCAAGCACCACCGGGTCCAATAGCAGGGAGAGAAATGGTTATATAGGTCTATGTCATGTACGGTATATGTTATGGATCGCTTACTGTTTGTTGTTGATTATTGGAGGCGAGAAAGGGGGGGGGGGGCAGAGGGGAAAAGGGAGAGAGACTGGGATTGAAATAAGGAGAGTGATGGGAGGGAGGGGGATAGAGGGATGACTAATGCACCTTTAATAAAGAGCTCATTGAAATAAAACAATTGCCAATTAAGTTTGTCTCATTCAGTTGAAATAAAAAATGTTCAATTCTGCGGTGGGTAACTAGCTTTTGTCCTTACTTCGTTGTTTTGTTTTTGAACGAGACAAGAGAAAAGGCAACAGAATTCCATGACATAATTATTCAGTTTTGTTTGGTTTGTTGCCATCCAGCCTTGATGTGTCAGATCACAAGTAGAAAGAACGGCTGTCAAACTTGCCTCTCCACAAAGAACCCTTAAAAGTTTCCCCCTCTTTTTGAAGACTTTGCATCGAAGAAGACTGCCACAACTTTAACTGACTGGCGGCACATAASACACCATGATACCTTTTAATTTAGATTATTTTTAGAGCACTAACTGTGTAATGAACCACATGTGACTGGGAATCAATGGAAAGGCCACGACCATGAGCCAATAGGCTAATAAAAAACACTCCGATGGGGATTAGGCCTATTTAATAACAAGGTCAAGCAAAGCTAATTTCATCAACACTCATACGATTAAACAATGAACGGACCTATATGTTGTCCTTAAAAACAGCTACTCAAGTGCCAACTGAAGGAAAATAGCCTATGGAATAGCCTAAAAACAAACATTTTATATTTATAGAACCGTGTCTAATTAAGATCTATGGTCTTGCTCTTTGCATACACATTTGTATCTGTGTAAGTTAATATACATGCATTTCTCCATTAAAACTATATAAACAGAGAAAGAACGCATAACAATTTATCTACTGCCACTGCATAAGAGAGCACACTTTCAACTTTTCAATAATTATTCTCACAATTAAAACAGGTTGAACTTTATATTTAGCCTAGTACATTTCCTTATCATCAAACTGAGAACATATTGGTTAATTTTGATTGGAGGAATGCAGAATAGAACCAATCAAAACGACCACCTAAACCCATCATCACATTAGGTTCCATTCCTCTTGTGACACAACATCCAAGAACATAAAGGCAGTTCATTTAACTGATTTGACCTCTAACCCTCTACCTACCAGTAACAGTATATGGCCACACGTCACCACCACACAATGTTTATGTCAGGTTTATGTGAGGGACAATAATATTACATAATCTGAATAAAATTCCATATTTTGCCACCTGAATTTAAGTTTTACTTTAATGAAAGAAAAAATATGTATACTTTATTCAACCTCTAACCCCCCCAGCCGTGACATTATAAAACAACACACCACCACAAACCGATTAGTCAGACAGGATTATATTACGGGTTAAGAAACTAAATGCTATTTTTTGCTGATGCCACCTTATTTTTATTTTGTACAAGCATATAAGATCAATTAATAAGCGCACATTCAGCAATCTAATCAAATACAAATGTAAAAATATTTTTTATATAAATGATAGGCATGGCTGTAGCCAACAATCAATCAATCAAATACTATGATATTCAATTTCCTGGTTTGGGAGGTGAAAAGGTAGCCACAGTTAGCAAGTAGCAAGCTAAAAGCTAATGCTAATTTGATGTTAACCAAATTAAAATGTCAAATTCTTGAACGTCCATGTCATCAATTGAACACTGTCAAGTAAAGGCATTTGCTTATTTACTTGAAAACATTTGCTTTAAAGAGTAAAAAATGAAGGAATCTACTTTGCATCAACCGGCATGTGGCTATATTATGTAGCTAGCCTCCCAAGAGCACGAATAATATTAACTTTAAGCGGAATATACTGTACTTCGATGAATCATTAATAGCTCAATCTCACATCGAAGGATAGCGGGAGAGACTCGACGGTGCCCGCCAAGGGAAGACTAGAGGCTTGAACAGCGGTAGAACAGCCAGACGGAGTGGGCAGAGAGCTGTCCGTGCCCCGTTTTGTGCCAGTATCTTTGCCCCGTGAGATTCGGAGCGCTCGGGCTGGCACGGGCCGGYGGGCGACGGAAAGAGCGGACGGTTGGATAACAAAACAATACTTTATCACCGGTTCTCTCGCTCTGTTTATGTCGATACAGCCGTTAATTTGCTCTATCAAACTAGCTAAAAGACAACGGCACGTATTCTGTCACAAAAATAGTAGAACAAATAAAATATTCAGGAGTTCGCATCACCCGTCGCTCTCGCCCCCACTCTGTGCCAGAGCTGTCGGTTAGAGTTACCTCCTTGGGCCTAGGCTAGCTACTCGGGATACACTGTACTTTTATTTTGGGTTAGCCCATCGCATAATGTAACCCGGCGCCAGCTGAGTTATCACCCAAATTAAGTATTTGTRGCCCGAAACAATGGATCATCCAATTAATGTTTCGTTTAGTAAAAATCTGAATTTCTAAATATTTTAGTTATTTTTGGGAGGTAGCTTGGGGGGTGGTCCCCGGTCAACACTCAACAGGTCAATCCGGGACAAACGTAGGCAAGCAACTGGGGGGGGGGCGAGTCAGACTGAACCATGCATGCTTGCAGCGAGTGGTGATATAGCTTGTAGCCTATGAGTTCCTGCTAGCCAAGACACCAATTTAACCAGTTAACGACAACACGCGATGAACATAAACCCCCAATCGCATTAACCATTTCTGTTAGGAGTAGACTCATTCTACTGGGAAAATGTCACTCTTCAACGAAACATCCAGGTAAAACCCGGCCGCGTTTCAAAAGTTGAGGAATAAAGAGCGAGAGAGAGCGCGGAATACTGTGAACTCACCGATGAAAGGCAGGCTAGGCAACCCGTGGTGTTTGCAGGCAGTGTGTGAGTGTGAAGCATAGACGGTAGCTATATAGCCACTAAAGTGGTTAAAGTTTTGCTGGTGCTGCTGTTCGGTGTTCCAACTCAGCCCATCCCCCACCGCACACCTTCCCAAAAACAATAGCTAACTAACCCGCCCACTCCCCAAAAAAACTCACACGGAACCGCTCTCAATTCCTCCCCGAAGAACAGCCACTTCACAACAGCTAGCCACCTCGCCGACTTCCCGTGTCCTTTCTGACCCCGGTGAACCCTGGTAAAACCCACCCCCCTCACTATATTCCGTTGGAAAGTGTTTCAATGGAGTAGTGCAGAAGCGTTCGGTCCTCTCCCTCTCTACAGGCAGCCATTCAGTGTGAGCACAGCACAGGTGGAGAAGCAGAGCGCAGAGCTATCGAGGGAGTCCAAAACGGTACCCAGAGGTGGAGGAAAAGATCACAGAGCTAACCGATCTCTCAGACAGAAAGCGTCCCCAACCAACCCGGATGCCCCTGTCTGTCTCCACCAACTGCCCAATTCAAATCACACACACATTTTCCGTCTCTCCCATACCTGTGGGACTCCCTCTTGTCCAGACACCCCAGTTGACTGGTGATTCAGAGTGGAGATCGACGGGAAGCCGCCGGTAACGCTTAAATCTCCTCCCCGGTTGGATTGAGAGTTTGCTGCGGTGCTGAATGTGCTATTTTCGTATGTCTAGACTTCTCAGGTGAGCCCCTAGGCGTCTATAGTACGCGCACAGAGTACAAACTACCATCTGCATTCAAACAATTGGAAAAGCTATAGAGCTGCCTAGATACAGTTCTTTCTTACTGTTAAAATGCATCTTTCTTCATCATGGCCATAATTGTTGTTAGACGAGCGCCATCCCCCGCTTTAGATGTTAAATAATGATAATTAATAATTTCATAACAATTCATAATTCTCTTTAATCATACGTATTATAAATGCTTTAGCCCTGACGCGTTCAGGGTATCACTTGAAATCACGATGGCAATGATAATTGTCACGTACATGCTGCTGCATACAGTGCCAGAAATGAAGAAAACTTGTGAAGAATTGAGGCATCTGTCAAACTAATAGGGATCTCTCATCGCCAACATTTGCTTGCTTCTTGCCTCCTAGTCCTATCATATCCGCCTCATATGACTCTAATGGAAACATAATGTAAAACAACATTAAAACCCTTCTAATTTTATCTACAGTATCACATTTAGGCCTATTGAATAAAGGCTTTTCATGTAACTTTTGAACATTTTCTTCTTCGCACATCCAAGGCATGGAAAGTAGGCCAACCGCCGGATGAATGACCGCTCTGTCCTATGTCTTTCTATTACAAAAGACATGTTCATTACAGTACACCGTAGCAAAATGTTTTGCAATGGAACACGAAAAACTCAGAATCTCTCCCTGTTTCAGTCCATTTGGTGCAGAATGAATATGACCCAGTTATGAGAATTCTCTCATAGAATTAGGAATTAGTAACTCTATATAGAGCTGCACAGTGGAGGTGTCATAATACCCATAAAACCTAGTGGTCAAACAGAGAAAAGGTTCCAATCTTTTTTTGGGGTGGGATTTTACAAACACAAAAATAAGGGCTGTGTTTCATGTAGGCTTACCCTGGCGTGACGTTTTGATAACCATATAAATCTGTGTCGGACAAGGTGACTTATCAATATAATAGTCTCTTATTCGAAAATGCTTATTAGCATCAAAGTAGACATACAAGACTACAAATCCCTGCAAGCTCCTGCACGTCATCTCTAGCTGACACCTTTGCTAACAGGTATTGTGTCAATTTAAAACTTGCACAAGACAGTTCACAGAATTGTCAATTTAAAGACATGTTGCCAATTTATTAATTACTACATTTAGCTAACATTATATAGTTAATCCAAAGATTGTTACCTTTGCCTCGATTCAGCAGTCTCGTCCAGATCAATATGGCATTTGTAGTTCTTTATTAGCAGCCAATTAGCAGTTCATTTTTGGGGGGTAAATACAGGTGAAAATATTGATAAAAGTCACCTTGTCCTCGAGAGATTTCCACAGTTATCAAAACATCATGAATGCCAGGGTAAGCCTACACGAAACACAGCCCTTATTTTAAGTGTTTCTAATGGGAAAAATAACTTGTGGAACCATTTCTCTGTTTGACCGCTAGGTTTTATGGGTATTATGACTCATACTGTGGTACTCTATATGCATTTTCTTCTCTCATTTGAAACGTGGGGCAAGAAATGTGAATTGTTTTGCTCTCAAAAAAGGGTGCCATTGAAAGCAGTGATTACTGGGGTAGCAGTAAATGTAAAAGTTGACTAAATTAAGGGGAAGATTCCCGGGGGTTTGTGATGCTCGTCGTTTGGTGCGACGCAGACAGGGTGTGTGAGTAGTGAAACAGAAGAGTCATTGTCTGTTCTTTTGAGTTTCGATGTTGAGTCTTTGCCTGACAAAGTGATGTTAGGATATATAAGTTGTCCTGTACAAGCTTTTGTGCCGAATACATTACATTGTTACAGGTGTCAAGCTTATGGGCATGTGGCAGCAGTGTGTAGGAGGGAAGTTCCTAGGTGTGAGAAGTGTGCAGAAGGGCATTAAACAAAGGAATGTGTAGCATTGGGAATAGAGCGGTATGTGTTAATTGTACGGATGCCCATGGGCTGGGGATCAGAATTATATTACTATTTTTTTTTCACCTTTATTTAACCAGGTAAGCTAGTTGAGAACAAGTTCTCATTTACAACTGCGACCTGGCCAAGATAAAGCAAAGCAGTGTGGCAAAAACAACAACACAGAGTTACACATAAACAAATGTACAGTCAATACCACAAAATAAAAATCTATGTACAGTGTGTGCAAATGTAGAAGATTAGGGAGGTAAGGCAATAAATAGGCCATAGAGGCTAAATAATTACAATTAGCATTAACACTGGAGTGATAGATGTGCAGATGATGATGTGCAAGTAGAGATACTGGGGTGCAAAAGAGAAAAAAGATAAATAACAATATGGGGATGAGGTAGTTGGGTGTGCTATTTACAGATTGGCTCTGTACAGGTACAGTGATCGGTAAGCAGCTCTGACAGCTGATGCTTAAAGTCAGAGAGGGAGATATGAGTCTCCAGCTTCAGTGATTTTTGCAATTCGTTCCATTTATTGGCAGCAGAGAACTGGAAGGAAAGGCGGCCAAACAAAGGATATGATGACAGGCGGAGCAGGTCTTTTGCTGATGCCATGTCACATTTTAGTTTTTTATATGACATTCTTTTTTTGTGTGGTCAATTTCGACCAGAGTTACACATGGAATAAACAAACATACAGTCAATAATACAATAGAAAAAGTCTATATACAGTGTGTGCAGATGAGGGAGGATAAGGGAGGTAAGGCAATAAATAGGCCATAGCGGCGAAATAATTACAATATAGCAATTAAACACTGGAGTGATAAATGTGCAGAAGATGAGTGTGCAAGTAGAGATACTGGGGTGCAAAGGAGCAAAATAAATAACGATTTGGGAATGAGTAGTTGTTTGGGTTATTTACAGATGGGCTATGTACAGGTGCAGTGATCTGTGAACTGCTCTGACAGTTGGTGCTTAAAGATAGTGAGGTAGATATGAGTTTACAGCTTCAGTGATTTTTGCAGTTCGTTCCAGTCATTGCAGCAGAGAACTGGAAGGAAAGGGCCAAAGGAGGAATTGGTTTTGGGGGTGACCAGTGAAATATACCTGCTGGAGCGCGTGCTATGGGTGGGTGCTGGTATGGTGACCAGTGAGCTGAGATAAGGCGGGGCTTTACGTAGCAAAGACTTATAGATGACCTGGAACCAATGGGTTTGGCGACGAATATGAAATGAGGGCCAGCCAACGAGAGCATACAGGTCGCAGTGGTGGGTAGTATATGGGGCTTTGGTGACAAAACAGATGGCACTGTGATAAACTGCATCCAATTTGCTGAGTAGAGTGTTGGAGGCTATTTTGTAAATGACATTGCCGAAGTCAAGGATTGGTAGGATAGTCAGTTTTACGAAGGTGTATGTTGGCAGCATGAGTGCAGGATGCTTTGTTGCGAAATAGGATGCTGATTCTAGATTTAATATTGGATTGGAGATGCTTAATATGAGTCTGGAAGGAGAGTTCAGAGGTAGAGGTGGATCAGAGAATCACCAGCAGCAAGAGCGACCTCATTGATTTATACAGAGAAAAGAGTCGGCCGAGGATTGAACCCTGGGCACCCCATAGAGACTGCCAGAGGTCCGGACAACAGGCCCTCCGATTTGACACACTAAACTCTGTCTGAGAAGTAGTTGGTGAACCAGGCGAGGCAGTCATTTGAGAAACCAAGGCTGTTGAGTCTGCCGATAAGGATGTGGTGATTGACAGAGTCGAAAGGTTTGGCCAGTTGATGAATACGGCTGCACAGTATTGTCTCTTATCGATGGCGGTTAAGATATCGTTTAGGACCTTGAGCGTGGCTGAGGTGTACCTATGACCAGCTCGGAAACCAGATTGCATAGCGGAGAAGGTACGGTGGGATTCGAAAATGGTCGGTGATCTGTTTGTTAACTTGGCTTTCAAAGACCTTAGAAAGCCAGGGTAGGATATATATAGGTCTGTAGCAGTTTGGACTAGAGTGTGTCACGACCCCTCCTCTGCAGGTGCAGGGGGCGGTTCCTCCTGCAGGCAGAGGAGGGTCGTTAGTGATTGGAGTCACCTGGGCTCAGGGGTATTTAAACTGCTGCTTCACTAATCTCTCTCTCTGCTCCTCCAGGTATGATCCTGTTTTGTTTGTTCCTTAGTAGTTTTGCATAGTTTTCACTCACACACAACAGATTCACGCATCCATGCACTTTACATACACCTTACATATAATACTTCCACACCTCATTCCTTTTTTTTAGTTTAAAATCCCGCTTTAAACGTGGCCAGAAAAAATAATGAAAGTATGCGATCATAAGTTTTTACGAACACCCATATGACCTGCCACATCACCATGCGAAGTTTGCAACACTTTATTTCGCAAAGTAGTAGGTACAACTATTTGAAAGACTGGTTCTCCTAGACCCTGATCATAGTGTGGAACCCATTTCCTGACCAACAGCCCATCCATAAGAAAATAACACTGAGCACTATTCCCCTCTTTGAAGAAGGGGATGGCCGCGGCAGCTTTTCCAATCTTTGGGGATCTCAGACGATACGAAGAGAGGTTGAACAGGCTAGTAATAGGGGTTGCGACAATTTCGGCGGATAATTTTTAGAAAGAGGAGGGTCCAGATTGTGTAGCCCGGCTGATTTGTAGGGGTCCAGATTTTGCAGCTCTTTCAGAACATCAACTATCTGAATTTGGGCGAAGGAGAAATATGGGAGGCTTGGGCAAGTTGCTGTGGGGGGTGCAGGGCTGTTGACCGGGGTAGGGGTAGCCAGGTGGATAGCATGGCCAGCTGTAGAAAAATGCTTATTGAAGTTCTCAATTATCGTAGATTTATCGGTGGTGACAGTGTTTCCTAGCCTCAGTGCAGTGAGCAGCTGGGAGGAGGTGCTCTTATTCTCCATGGACTTTACAGTGTCCCAGAACTTTTTGGAGTTTGTGCTTCAGGATGCAAATTTCTGTTTGAAAAATGTCCCATGCGAGAGAGGCAGGTTGAGGTTTCCAGGGTTAGAGTAGTGCAGAAGTTGTCATATGCTGAGGCAGTGAAGAAAGTAGAAGAAGATGGGTCATGGGGAGGGATCCTGAGAGGAGTGGTCTGAGTTGTAGATCTGTACCAGTACAGAGGGAAGGCCAACAAGTGATATGTATTTCAGTAAGATTAGATTTTTAGCATTTATAGTAATGGTTATCAACTGTACTGCAGGGATGGAATGTAAGTCACAGAAAATTGAGGTTGTGTTGGCAGCTGCAGAGAGGTATTTGAGTGTGCGAGACGTGAAGAAGAGTTAGTGTGTGTTGTGGTGGTGTCCCATCCTTTCAGGTTGTTGGCCTGAGGTAGGACTAAATAGATTTACAAAGTGGAGTAGGGTGGTGATATTTTTAAATTATTTTAAATTTTTTAGTGATTGTAGTGTTACATGGTAGGGTATTTGTATATATATTTTTTTCAAGCAAAGTATAAGCGAGTTGTAATCCAGTCTAGTAGGTGGCGGTAATCCAACATGTATTGGATACTAACCGCAGTTAAACCTCAGCGAAGAAGAAGAATTCGAAACGCGTTTTTACCTTTTTCTGTTTGGTTCTGCGCAGTTTCTGTAGTTGTGGTCCATGCATGTCTGCGTCCATGTGTTAACTTGAGTTTTGCAACAAATAGCTAGTGAGTTATTACCGTTGTCATACAGTAAATATCCAAAATCATCAAATACAGCTATATCTTAAGTTGTCAACTTGGGAAAGTGCGCCGCAGAGAAGGTAATCGTTTTTATCTTACTTGATAGCTAAGTACCGGTAGCTAGCCTGTAAGCGCTTCGGCTCATTTCAATGCAGTCAGTTAGCTAGCATTGTGAACTTAGCCGGTGTCAGCATGTCAAAGTTGCAAGTGTTTTAACATAACTTTTACGGTGTGAATGTTCAATGTTAGTTAGATTGCTGGTGTCTTTTTTTCTCTCTGACAAAACAAGCTCTGACTTCTTTGAAGGGGGTGCGCCCTGGTTTATGTAGCTAGCTTGCTACCTTAGCAAGCTGCTCTGACTTCAGCTCAGGCATCATTAACGTAATAGATCATTTTTGCTTCAAGCCATGGTTTAGCGAACAGTCTTTGTCCAACAGCTCATTTTCTGTGTGTGTTGTCAGTTCATGCTCTAGTCTAAACTGTGGAGGAAGAGCCCTAAGTCTAACCAATGTCTGTTTTTCCAACAGCACTGTGTAACCTCGCACAATATCAAGTTTATTTTATTTTATGTAGCCCTTCGTACATCAGCTAATTTCTCGAAGTGTTGTACAGAAACCCAGCCTAAAACCCCAAACAGCAAGCAATGCAGGTGTAGAAGCACGGCGGCTAGGAAAAACTCCCTAGAAAGGCCAAAACCTAGGAAGAAACCTAGAGAGGAACCAGGCTATGAGGGATGACCAGTCCTCTTCTGGCTGTGCCGGGTGGAGATTATAACAGAACATGGCCAAGATGTTCAAATGTTCATAAATGACCAGCAGGGTCAAATAATAATCAGGAGTAAATGTCAGTTGGCTTTTCATAGCCGATCATTAATAGT